>NC_081408.1:60866113-61166113 GCF_030272615.1 Cryptomeria japonica | reverse complement strand
GATTTTAACAATTGACCATGAAGGTGATGATTAGGTTTGATCCAACGATAATGAAATTAAAAAACAATGATGTAAAAAATGCAATAGCTATACAGATCAAACATCTCTACATTGTGGAATCTTATAACAAAAGTGACAAGAAAAGTAAAAATAGAGAAACAACTAATAGTGTGGTTGCAATTTCCATTGAAAATAACATGTGCAAAGACTATTCATTAATGGTAAGGACTTTCCATGGAAAAACATACTTTTGATCCTAATTTATTTTACTAGCATGGGTTTGTTTACATTGTTCTATCTCACATTAAAAGTATTTGATCCTTGTATTTGTTAAATAAACTACAACACAAAAATTTCTAAGTGTCACCAAAAAGTGTTATTTGAGATGGTGAAATTACAAAATTTGGTATATTGGAAACATTATGTCTTTTCTCAATAGATTGTACTCATTTTAATATATGTTCTTTAAACACATCCAATTTTTCCCTGCTTTCAAATAACATAATGATCACAATCTTATGAGAGAAAATGTGTTCTATTTTTAAGAAACTAGAAAATAACATTTGTTTAGATGGCATTGTTGGATGTTGCATTGAACGGGTTGTTTTGCATAAATATTTTAAATCAATTTCAACATGTTATAACAAAACAAAACTTAAAATGATAAGAATTGAAACATTTGTAAAATAATATTTAGAAGCTCTCACTATTGATTATTATGATTTAATAGTTCTCTATGAATTGCATAAATATTTATTTAGTGGTAGGAGCTCCCATTTTTATAATCTTGGTCTTTGTAGAAAGCACCCTTGCTACATTTCCACTTTAAAGATCTAAATTATTATTTGCCAAATATTTCAACATTGACATGCTACAAGAAGAGGTAGAGACTCTTTTTAATAAAAATTCTCATTATTTATGTGTAAATGTATTTCCTATCAAATATTAGTTAAGATTTTTAAAGAAAAATTTCACTATCTCTCCCACTAGATTAGTTTTAGCAAGCATTTTTTGTACCTTTTTTTTTTCTTTCAAAACCTAGTAGAGGTTAAAACCTTTTTTTCAAAATCCTTGCACCTATCCATGAAGGAGTAGTGGGGAAATTACAAAAATGAGGATTTAAAGGTGTTTATGAGAATATTTTGTGATAGATATATACAAAGGTTGTGATAGGGGTTCATTTAATAGTATCAATTATAGCTTCTTGGAGTATTCAAATGAAGAACAATATCAACACTAGAGGGAAAGCCTTATAGAAAACATCAAGTTGAAATAAACTCAACATGATAGTAGGATTTTTATATCAGGCCAAGTCATAGTAAGGAACAAGAATAGAAAATGATAGTCCTAGTATTAGACATAAAGCATGAAATATTCAAGAGGATATACTAAGAATTAGTCATGTGGAATGAAGGTTAAAGATCATAGAAGGTTACAGTCATGTAATGTAGTCATATTTATGATAATGCACAAATGGAGAGGGTAGAACACAATCATAGAAGGTTGTAGAAAAGAAACAAAAAAACATTTTTAAATCTCTTATAAAACCCTTAACATGAATCATTTTCTAATTTATGAATGAGCGAAAGGAGAACTATAATAGATAAGTATATTGCAATCCCACATAGGCGTCCATGGTGACTTCAACCCCCAAGAACATCAAACCCGCGTCGAAGGCAATCCCACATGGGAGGTAGATTCAAATTGCCCTAGTTTTTAATTTCATGTTGCAAAAAAATATACATGTGGTGGTTAATTGTCCTAGTTTAATCTCGTAAAACCATAGAACTGTGATTGAGGAGTGAGCATTCAATTTTGTATCAGCAATCCCTTCCTCCCATATATGCGCGTGTTGATTGTTCACTTGAGATCACATCTCTTTGTGGCATCGTATCAAACAATTCACGAGCCTTGTCCATGTTTCCACATTTTGCATTCATGTCAAGCAGGGCATTTGCAAGTACAACACTTAACAAAATTCCTCTATCCGTTATGCTTTGATGGATGTCCATACCCTGTTCCAAAGCTCCCATTTTTGCACAGGCAGGGAGGGTGCTGGCAAAGGTTGTGGAATTTGGCTTTATGCCTTCCAATTTCATTTGCTTGAAAGTGTCTAAATCCTTTTCGACAAATCCATTTTGTGCATATCTAGCAATCGTTGTAGTCCACGAGATAACATTTCTTTCAGGCATTCTATCAAATAGTTCACATGCCTTGTCTATGCTTCCACATTTTGCATACATGTCTACCAAGGCAGTTACAACTACAACATCTAACAAAATTTCTCTATCCTTTATGCTTTGATGAATGTCCATACCCTGTTCCAAATCTCCCATTTTGGCACAGGCAGGGAGGATAGTAGCAATGTTCATGGAATTTGGCTTTACACCTACCGATTGCATTTGCTTGAGAGTTTCTAAAGCCTTCTCACCAAATCCATTTTTTGTAGTTGCAACTACATCTAACAAAATTCCTTTATCTTTTATGCTTTGATGGATGTCCATACCCTGTTCCAAAGCTCCCATTTTGGCATAGGCTGGGAGTAGGCTAGCAAACGTAACTAAAGAAATGCAATGATTAGCTCCAAAGACATCAAACCACTACTAACAAAACCGAGAGTCTAAAATATGATAGGGAATAGTGTGAGTTGTCCTGAAATAAAATATTTTATTTTCAATTTCTACTAAAACATAATTACTCAGCCATTTAATGTTATTAATAAGTGTTTAATTTATGAAAGAGATAAATGGTTGGCCACAAGTACATGAGTTACTAAATGCACATGAATAAGTGAATTTGATATTCAAAACTATCTACAATGAATTCAATTCTTGTCCATTAGTCATTTATGTTTGCAATAAGCATATTTCTTTGTTTTTCTTAATCTTTATTCATAGTTATGTGCATATTTCACATTCTATAATTAGGATATCAATTGTTATGGTTGAACACTAGCATGATGTTTGTGTTGTGGTATATATGCGTGGAAACAAAATTATTGGATTGTTATATTATAGAGATCATAAATCTAGATATCGCATATTAGTTATAGCTCTTCTTGGATTGAGTCTAAAGTTGACATACAGTCATAAAGCCATTATTAGCAGATCTATCCATTTCGAGTAAAGACAATTGAGAAAGTCATTTTGATATTGAGAGTTTCTTATCTGTTTACCTATTGACCATTATTAAGCCATAATATTTAGGTCTATTTATCTCTCTTGCAAAACCTCCGTAAGTGTCCTAGATTGTCCCTACTACTCACTCTTCAATTCAAAAAAATGGAGTTCTAAAGATTTGTTGCACAAGATGGTGTTGAACGTATCAACAAGGCTAGCATGGAAGGCATGTTCAAGCTTCCACTTGTACAACTTACAACAAATGATTTGTTGATAGAAGAAATTCTTGAAATAGGGATACAATCGAAAGACAAGTAAGTACATACAAACCTCCTTAGTTGAAAGTAAAATCTATGTATAGAAAAAGTACATTGAATCCCAATCCATAAACACAATAGAGATACCGATGGAGACTTAATTGGGTGTAGCATGTCGCACCAAAGTTGTTAGAGTATGCTAAGCTAGTACATAATGTTTCATAAAGCCACATTAGTATTTTACCTAGATCACTATCTACCAAAACTAACTATAGTAATCCTTTTGAGGATTAATTTCATGGTGCTAGATCTTCATTTAGTTCCACTTCTTGTTGGAGATAAGAACAATTATTTCTTGAGGTAGATGAATGTCCCATCAACAAAGCACAAGACCCTTTCTAGAATATAACAAATTCTACTCCAACAAAAGATCAGGGGGGTTTCACTAGAGATATTGAATAAGAGATAGACTTTTACTGCTGCATTAAAAGCATTGGCATGTTCTTCATTTATTGATGTAAACTCTCTATGACGCCACCACAACCAACAAAGGTGTAAAAAGTTGTTTACAATGCATGGATTTTTAGGATTGTCCTTTGAGAAAATAGAATTAAAGTATGGAAGCAGGATCTGCCAGCTCCTGAGGGAAAGACCATGTCAGACAATAATTTCTATTTTCTTGCTTGTGAAGAAAAACCATGTCAGACAATATCAACGAACAAAAAAATAAGGAGACAATTGCTAGATTGTGGTCTAACTTGAAAAGAAAAGGTGATGGAAAATGTTATTGTCCGTGCAAAATTTGCAAGGGGTTAAAGACTAGAAGACTTCTAATCAAAACAATGAAGAAACATTGTAGGCTGCATGGTCACATTGAAGGTGGACATGATTATCATCCATTGGTAAGTTTTTCATTATATTTTTTTGACAATTTATATACATAATAAATCACGTGATGATGAGATCATGATCATGGTTTATTTATGTATATCAATTTTATATAGGTCGAGCACCCCGGAGCACATGGTATGGATCAACACAACCCTGAGAATATGGTTTTCGAAGTGGATGAACATGGAGGTGTGAATATCGAAGCTGAAGATAATGATCCCATGGAAGATGACAATCATGAGCTAGAAAACACAATTGAAGATGATGGTACAAATACATTGATCCATGACTCATTTAGTACTCATGCAGCTAATCATGATTATGAAGATGACCTTGATGTTGTTCATGATGTCCCTCTACTTGAGAAGGCATCTGAGGCCCTTTATGAAGGCTCACAGGCAACTCTTCTCTCCGCTGTATTGTTGTTGGTGAACTTGAAGGTTATGAATGGTTTATCCAACATAACAATGTCACGTATGTTAAGGCATGCCATATATGTCATAATAAACTATGAATCATGTTGTACCATTAATATTTGTTATTATAACAAATTATATTTTATTTCTGTAGATTGATAGGTGAGTTTTTGTTACCACCATCAAATATTCTACCTTGCTCATACCGAGAATTATCTGCCGTTATGAAAGATATTGGAATGGAGTATCAAGCAATAGATGCTTGTCACAATGATCATATTATATATCACAAACAACATGAATTTTGAACTAAATGCCCTGAATGTCATATCAGTAGATGTCAAACATATCAAATAACAAAAAGGGTTCCTCGCAAGGTTCTTCGCTATATTCCCATTATTCCACATATGCAATGATTATTCAAGTGCACTACCTTGGCACAATTTATGGATTACCATGCACGCAATAGAAGTCGAGATGACATTATTTGAATGCCTGTGGATGGTTCAGCATTTATGGACATAGAGGAAAAGTGGCCACACTTTAAAGAAGAACCTCATAATCTCAGGCTTTCATTGGCAGCGGACGGTGTCAATCCATTTGGAGAGATGAGATCTGTTTACTCAGTGTGGCCTGTTTTTGTTATCAACAATAACATTCCTCCATGGATGTCAATAAAGAGGGAGCACATAATATTGGCAATGATTGTTCCAGGCATTTTATCATTTAAATATAGTCATCTAAATTTAATTATAAATATTTCAATAAAATGGTCATAATAATTATGTAATGTTTTTGTTCATTCGATTAGGTAAGTACCAAGTTAAAGATATGAATGTATATATCGAGCCTCTTATTAATGAGTTGTTGGAGTTATGGAATGGTGTCACTGTGTATGACGTCTCTAGACCAATAGGACAAAGACAATTTCAATTCCATGCGATGCTTCTATGGACAATACATGATGCCCCGGGGCTAACACATTTTTGTGGTATGTTATAGTGTTTAAGTTGTGTATGAACATTATAATTCAAAAAATTATCATATTTAATCCAATTATACATTATCTTGTAGGTCTTCAAACAAAGGGAAAATTTGCATGTCCTGTTTTTGGTCCAAAGATGAAATCTCATCATTCAAAAAGTTTAGGAAAGCAAGTGTTTGATGAGTATAGGCACTTTCTCCACAAAAATCATAAGTATCGAAATAATGAAAAACATCTTTTCAATGGGAAAGGAGAGAATACATCAAAGCCACGAAGAATGACACCTCACCCGTGGAAGTTGGAATATAATAGAATTAATCATCAAGGTAATGCCATTCCATCTATTGGTTTGTCATAAAACATCTTTTCTATTTTGTTTTGTTTACTGATGACGTGATTGATGATCATGATGGTCGTGAAGGCATAAATGACCACCTTCCTAAGGGAATAAAAAGTTATCCCTGACAATTTAGTAGGTTGCCCTACTACGAGCAGTTACAAATTGTTCATTTGTTTGATAGTATGCATATTGGAAAGAATATAACAGAGACATTATGGAAAATATTGGATGGAAGGCGTGAAAAAGAAAAAATTGTCAAAATATGTAGTGACATTCAGGATTCCAATCATGCAATGATAAATGTCATTCAATCAAATAGCCATGGAGACCAGATTAATATAAGTGAGCTTCCTTGGTTATTAACGAACCAGCAAAGCAATGCTATAAAAGAAGTCATACGAAAAATTCCATTTCTCACACGATTTGCTGCGAACATAAACAATTTCATATCAAAGAAAAGTGAATTTGGGCCAGGGATGAAAACATATGATTGGCATACCTTCATAAAGCTAATTCATGCTCTTGTGTTTTTAGTATGTATTTAAGTACTGAGCGTACGTGTACTTTTCATTATGTTACAAAAAAATGAAAACATAATTTTATAATTGTTGCAGTACGTTCTACCTCTATCTCTCCCAGACAACTTTGACAATAATGTCAAGCAAGTCATATATGATCTTGGAAAATACATAAGGTAAGTAGTGATATTTGTTTAGTTTGTTGTATAGATATTATATTTGTGATTTATTTTACTTCTTATGTAATATATTTTTTTGCATTTTGAATACCTTGTAGGTGGTTGTCATGTAAATAAATCCATAAAGACGATATAAAATATTGGAAGAGAAAAATTCCTCATTTAATGTGTGAAATGCAAAAGTGTCTACCTCCAGCTTTTTTCAATGCACAAGAACACTACCTCATACACCAAGTTGAGGAGATTGAATTGTGTGGACCTGTACACACTAGGTCAATGTGGATGGTTGAGAGGCACTTGAAATTTTTGAAGGCTTTGGTTCGATAAAGAGCACATCCTGAGGGTTCTATGGTGGAGGGATATATGGTATACCAGACTATGGTGTACATTTCTGAATATCTTCCTAAGTTTGCAGCAAAGATCCACATGGATCGCATTTGGGATCCCAACACCATTAACAAATTCGAAGGGGAGTACTTGACGGGGAAAGGTAGATTGAGGAAAGTGAGAGGTAATTATAAGATGTTATTGTAGTTAATTAATTATTAATCTTCAAAATAAATTGATTGTAAGACATCTATTTATTTTTTGTATAGTTGGTCGAGAGTGGGATGCACTACATTTGTATATTGCAAACAATCTTGATTGGATGACGGTATGGATTGAACGTTGTCAACATTCTAGACGCACGTTAACATGGGAAGGTGTTGCTTCATTGGTTAAAGAAGCACATCGTAATGGAGATTCCAATGTTACGCAAAGGGAAATTGATTTAGCATATGGTTTAAGAGATAAACAAGTACGTATAAATTTATTAATCACCCATATGTTTATCAACTCACAATGCAATAAATTTTACATGTTTGACATATCGCAGGTCAAACACCACAACGCTATGTGCTGCAATGGTCATAAATTTCACATAAAAAAGTTGGATGACACGAAGAAAACTTGTGATTCTGGCATCACTGCAGTCTTTGAGGTGACAAATATTTCATCAAGAAATGACATTCATCCTCAACAGTCTCAAAATCGATACTATGGCATTTTGGATGATATACTTGAGTGTGACTTTAATTCCTTCAAATTAGTTTTGTTCATCGTCAAATGGTACAGGCTACGATTAAATAGAAATGATCCTGATAGAACTGTTATTGAACATGATAATGGTTTTATAATGCTAAATACAAGGTCATTTGAACCAGTTGGAGATGAGCCCTATTTTCTTCCAAGCCAATGTGAGCAAGTATTTTACTCTGAGGTTCCACATAAACTGGGTTGGTCATTTGTTGTTAGACATGATCCAAGAGGAAGGCCGATAAAGTATAATGTGATGGAAGAAGAAGATACCGAAGAAGAAGATACCGAAGAAGTAGAAGATGAAGTGGATGATGATCACGATTGATAGTTTCACAATGATGATGAAGAAGAACAAGAAGAAGAAGAAGATGATGATGATGATGATGATGATGTTGCTGATGATGATGATGGTGATGGTGATAGTGATGATGGTGATGATGATGGCAAAGATGTTGATGATGATGATGACGACGACGACGACGATGATGATGATGATGATGATGATGATGATGATGATGATGATGATGATGATGATGATGATGATGATGATGATGGCGATGATGACCTTGATGTTCATGATGATGAGGAATGAAATGTATGAGGAATGTGATTAGTATATTATTTATTGAATATTGACTTCTTGATAGAATTTTTTTTACATAATTAATTCATTTTGTTTTGAATTCTAATGCCATTACATAATTAATTCATGATGCACCTTTTAATATGGAGATGGAGATAGGGGTGTGACTATTTATGTGACAATTTTTAAACTGTGTTTATTTATGGAAATTGGATTGTTTATTAGCTATGTGACTATTTATGTGACCATTTAGTTGAGGATCTTGCATAGTCTACATAAAGTAAAGGTAAGGAATTACAAAATTTACAATGATTTTGATGACAACGTCTTTTTATTATTTAATACTCTTTTTGTCTACAAAGTTCATGTTGTTCATGTTGTGTATGATGTAATTTTGCTAACGTTTTTTACATTTTTTCTTTCTCACAGGCCGACATGGATCCATCACATATCGCAGACAGAGATGTACCTTGCGACACTTCTACCAAGCAAGTAAACCTCATTGTAATTGTACAAATTAGGTAGAAGCAAACTGTTACATTATTATGTTCCTTTTTTTAGTGATTTATACTAATTTTTTAATTGTTAATGATATTCTTGACACAGACGGATGTTTGGGGAAAGGGAAAGGGAGTTGCAGTACCTAAGCACCTTTCTATGGATGTGGAATCATTAGGGTTAAGCAATGATGACCCTGAAGATCCCACAGACCTTGTGAAATTATTTAAAATGCCTCTTATAAAAATTAGAAAAGAGATTGTTGCTTTGGTAATCGTGCATCCTACCACTAATGAGATATGACAGAGGGTGGAATTATTGTATAAGACAGTAGAAAACTTGCAAGTAAGTAGTAATGAAAGCTTTAATTATTACAAAAGTTCAATAATGGTTTATATTTTATTCTCTTTTTATGTCATTAACTAAAATATGTACGTATTGTTTTTACAACAATTTATCCGCCCTCATGAAAGTCGTTCCTATGATCAGGGTGTTGCAGGATTAGGTGATGACGATTTTCTTGTATTATCACTTGCTTGGCTTATCACTCTGAGTACCCAAAACACATCATACTTGATACTGTCAATTTTCAAAATAAAGGTTCATCCTTGTTTACAATTCTTGCACTTTTCATATATTTAATGTTTGATATATTAATGTATTATTCTTTAGGTGTTGTCAATGATACTGTGCAAATGCCGACACCACCTCATCAGAGGTCACCCTCACCTATATTGCCGACTACAATGTCAGCAACACGTAGCATGCAAACATCCTCTAGTGCACGTCATATTGGCCCGCCCACTATTGGTAGATCCCTCTTTTTCTCTATCTTATGTCATGTGTTTATTTCCCTTCAAGCATTCTTTCTTAAATTATAATGCCATTTCATAGTGTATTCATTTTTTGCAGGAGGAGATGCACATGAGGATGTGCCATAGGCGACTATTGCTGATAACATAGCATCATTTCCTAGATCTTCTCGTATTGCTAGTACGGGAACATTGTAGGCCACATTCATGGTGAGCAATGAAGAAATGCTTCCCTTAAAGATACAAAAGGTTCTAGGTACTTTAAAATTATTATTATATATACTCTAATTGTAATTTACTTTATGATCACTCATTTTGGACTAATATTGATCCCATGAATTTTTTGCAGGCAATGATATTTTCTATAAACATCTTAGTGACATTGCATTGCAGATATTTGGGCCCACCATACGTAAAAGGTGGTACATCATATGTGAACTAACCCTTATCCACTTTTGATTTCATATCATTGCTAGAATACTTTTCCTTTGATCCATTTCTTCAAGTGTAATAAATGTAGCTTCAGTTCATTTCTGAGTCTAACAGGTTTGTTTTTTCTTTAAAAGGTGGAATGACCAAGAAAAAAGGTTAAAAGATGAATTGACAAACCAAATGGTTGAGTGGTTTGGAAATGACACCTTTGACAAAACCAAGCTCCTTGAAAAAGCTGGCATATATCTAAAGTATGTGAGGGACCAATACAGGACCCATTTGGAGAGGAACCTAAAGTACGAGCATCCCCCCATGATTCCAGAGAGGGAGTGGAAGGACCTAATTTTGGATGCCAAGGAGAGAATTGAAAGGAAAAAAGGAAATACACCAGTAGACGCCAGAAGAAGGTATGGGATACTATTAAGAATGTAATTATGTACTAATTAATTACTCTTTATATTTATATAATCTAACATATTTCAAACTTTTTATAGACTGAGTGACACGTCAAAGGCAACCAAGGCAAGGTAAGAAAAGCACGGGCAACACAAACTCGGCTCTGGTGGTTACATGAAACTTGCTACATGAATTGTAAGTATCTCATGTAAACTCCCATATTGTCTCAAAATATTAATAAATTGCAAACGTTTTTTTTATCAAATAATGCAAGCAAAATTCATAGTACCAAGCAAAAATGAAGGGCTCTGAATTCAATAGAGCGCCCACAGAAGATGACAAGAGAATTGCCTACCAGCAAGGCTATTCAGCCGTGGCTAATCGGCTATGAGAATTGAGTGGGCATACACAACATTCGAGTGCATCCGTCACATAGGTAAATATGGTAAATGGAAGTTGTTTCAGATTGAATACTTTACCAATAATCTAATTGATGTTGAGTTCCAACATAAAGTGACTATATTTGTTTTAAATAAGCAAGCAATGATAACAATGTGCATGTCATTGGAATGCAGCCTACTAATTGTGAAACACCACCTGCACATGAACATCCGGATGTGCATCCTAGTACTGGAGGTATTCATTTGCTATTCAAATTTATTTATTTAGCTATTAATACAATTAAACATCTTAATTTGTAATTAGAATAGTAATTAATGTAACCTTTCTTGTTAATATTTTAGAGCATGTAGTCAGTGGTGAGCAAGTGGAGCATGATCTGGGTACACAGCCTCAAGAACGTGATGTTCCCCACTCAGGTGAAGAGGACCGTGGTGTTCAACATGTTGAGGTTGAGGCTACACAAAATGATGTGGCCCCATCAAGTAAAGAGCACAACAATTATGTTCTCTAAATTAATGAAATACTTGTAACAATAAATTTTTTTTTTTTGAATTTAACCCGTTTCTTTGTTATTGCAAAGGACCCCCCTTCACTTCAGTGTTCTCGTCCTTAGTATAGGACTAGGCATACATTGAGATCATGAGTAGTTGGCGGAACATCTGTAGAGGGGGGAAATGATGAAGACATTGATGTTCCACTTAGTCTTTTCATAGCTTCAAAGAAAAAACAAAGAAAGAAATGATTGTAATCTAACTTATTTGATAATGATTGATTTTTATGTGTTAGTGAATGTAATTATGTGCTAATTAATGGTTATGGATGATATGTGTTAATTAATATTGATGAATGTTGCATGTTAATTAATGTTAATCAATGTTATGTGTTAATGAACGTTATTTGATATTAATGAATGAATGCTATATTTTATTAATGGTAGAAAGAATTAATGAATGGATGTTATAAGATGTTAATGGGGAATTTAGAGTGATGTTAGGGGGGGTGGGGGAGGGGCCAAATGAGCTTCCACCTTCGCATGGTTGGCCCTATTAAGTAGAGAATATTAAACTATTCTCGAAACCAAGCGAAGCTCAACAAGGTAACACACTTTTCAATATTTCATTATGTTGCACAGTTAATCTTATTGAATAATGTATATTGAATCTTAATTGTAGGGTCCAACAGAGCCAACACGAACAACAACACCACAAGTTGCTAGGTATAATGAACTCCCATATTGTCTTGTCGTTACACGAACAATATGAGTTGCTTCTAGTGTTGATATCCAAGGTGGGACTACAAAAGTTATGAATATGCCTCATCCTTGTAAGTTTTTTTATTACAACTCCTAATTCTTGAGACTAAACTTTTTGTTCTTGATGTTTTTCACTAGTTGTCATAACCTCTGGCTTTGATGCTTGTGCCTTAATAGAACTAGATGTTTCTTGTATGCATACTTGGTCAAGGACTACATTATGATGCTATAGGGCTACAAACTAAGATTATTTATTATATTGAGTTGCACATTTGACATGAGTTTCCCTATGACTGCTATGCACATTTATGTATATAAACTATTTCTAGTTTGTATATTGATATTAATTTGGAGAAAATATTACAAAACTTAGAGTATTCTCCATAAGACTAGAAAAAAGCTCAAATAAATTTCTGCAGTGTTTTCTTACAATTACTTGCGATCATTTTTTTAGGAGTCCTGGTATCCATTTATAATAGTATGGATGCATACAAGCTTTGGACCCTTCAAAAGAAAGTTTGTTACAAACAACCGGTCATTTTCAAGAAGCGGTTATAAGTCCTTTTCAACATCTGTGACTTTCTCTGCTTGTTGTTCTGTTGCAACCTCCTGTAACTGCTCCCGAGCATCTTCTTTTTGTCCCATATACTTATCTTTCCACTCCTAATACACATCATCACTAGGCCAAGTAAAACTAGCAATCTTCTGTTTCATATCTTCTAGCCACTTCCAAGTGACTCATACATGCCCAATCTCAGTTTCTATGATACCATAATGAGATTTCACTTTTTCAATTTCCTCAATTGTTTGGACAAATAAGGATGTGTCATCAGTACTAATAATCTGATTGATCCTTAGGGACAAATTGTGGTCCACCTCCTTTAACCAAGTCTTCTCTTCCTTTAGCTAGACAAGACCAATGAAACCTCCTGGAAACATTTCAAATTTATGATTTGCATATTCTTTCCTATAAAGTTGGGCTTTTCTTTTTATACTTCCTCCTTCCACTAAAATAATATTCATCTCTTTTATAAACTCACATGTGGACCTTAGATTGTCATTCTCTTTTGCATCTGCATGGGAAGAACACATGAGCTCTAACTCTTTACCTCTAGGCACCCACTTATTCAGGATTGGTTCCAAAGTGGCTTCTTCTTCTCTCAATTTGATCAAAATCTCAAGAATCCTCTTCATATTTATGTATACATTGGAGGTTTTGACTGAGTCAGCAAACTTCAAGATGATGGCTTTCACCTTTTCCTCATATTTGTTTGCATACAATGTCTGAGCTTGTTTCAATTTTTCCAACTCATGTTGGACATTTTCAGGTAATTGGGAACTAGAAGGCATAGGAGAAGGGGGATATTCAATGATGGGACTAGTAGGAGGGGGTCTTGCTGAAGAGGAGGCTATCATGAGTGTAGAAGATTCACTGGGATGATATTGACCTGCTAGTTGACTCTAGAGTCTAGCAATTATGTTGTCTTTGATGGCTATTCCTTCTTTAGCATCATTGTAAGCTTTTAAAATAGTCTCCAACTTAAATTGTAAATTAGCCTTTTCTTGTGCCTCTTTCTCTGCCACCGCAACATTGAATTTTGTAGTCTCTAGGACTGTGCTTGCAGCTTCCACTACCCTTGTGTCTTGGACTCTTTTAACTATCATGCGTCCTAAGAGGCTAGAATCTGATGCATCCTTCCTTCTTTTGTTTTCATCCTTCTTTAAAGACCACATGACAAGAGCAGCATTAACTTTGCTAAATGTCACTCCTTCCATAGGCTCTGTTTCTTTCCTCACTGCATCAAGCACTAAGGCATTAGCTGTATCCCATTCAGGGAGAATCAACACACCAGCCTTTGCTACCATTTCTCTGCCTTTCTCAGGGGTGATTGCTTTGAACTCCTCCATCATTTCTTGCTTAACCTCTTCTTCTAATTGAGTTGTAATTTTAAGAGGTTGTTCACTTTTCCTCTGTTCACATCTAGTCTTGAATTGATCAATATTTTGCTTCCATAGAAACTGTATAAAAGCTCCTAATGTGACAAAATTATTGTTAGCTAGGAATTCTTCACTAGCTTGCTTAACAGTAAGGTCCATTTATTGGCCCTTTAACTCACCATCAGTCAAATCCATTTGAGCATTAGGTGGCTCTTCGGTCATCCACTCTTGGGTCTCCTCATAGGTATAGGCAATCTCACCGAGACTCCCTAACTACAATAATTGTTTAGCCACAACTTGTTCATCTCCAATGTGGATAGGAGACGGTGATGGAGAATATTGAGGCTCATCAGTTTCAATTTCCTTTCCCACTCTCTGCTTCTTAGGGGAATCCTGGATGTCAATGACATCTTCAATTTTCCTCTTCCCTTTTGAAGTGGAAGGCTCACCTATCACTAGCATTATCACAGTGTACTTTGACCTTTTGTGCATTACATAGTCACCGCATGGGATATCTCTAGCAAAGGCAGGCTTAGCCAATACCATATTAGCCTTATCAGGCTCATTTTGCATTATGGCCTCCCTCTTTTCTTTTAAGGTTTGCATGAGATCTTCAAAATAAAGAATCAGGAATTTTATTTTCTCCTCAAATGGATTGAAGCTGGAAAGGGGGTCATAGCTAGTGTCAAATTGATGGATAAAATCAAGGGCTTTCTTATATGCCACCCACTTCTCCTTCCTTGGTTCTTTCTCATCTAAGCTGAATTCATTTCTAATCAGATCTTCTAGGAACTAAAATTGATGTGGCCTACCTCTGCACACTGCTCTTTTTTTGAACATGCCATTGAAAAAATCCTCGGGGTCTGCACATCTTGACACTGCAGTAGATAGCCTATATGGCTTAAAGAATTTTTCAAAAAATCTCCATCCACCCTTAGTGATCACAAAATGGTGAGCCATGGTAATAGTTGGGAAAATAGTCCCTTTACCTCTATTGGTTAGCTCTGCTTCTTGTACTCCCCCAATTTGTCTTAGGACTTCTACAATCCCTATCTTCAATGGGACCTGATAGGGTAGTAAAAAGGGGATGCCTCTAAATCCAAACACTCTAAAAAT
Source organism: Cryptomeria japonica (assembly GCF_030272615.1). Classification (NCBI taxonomy): domain Eukaryota; kingdom Viridiplantae; phylum Streptophyta; class Pinopsida; order Cupressales; family Cupressaceae; genus Cryptomeria; species Cryptomeria japonica. The sequence goes on along the minus strand of NC_081408.1, from coordinate 61,150,899 downwards.
AGTAGACACAGGGTACAAATATATGTCTCCCCAATTGTGAACAATCTTGATATCCTCTGCAAACTCCTTTGGTCTGAGAAACTCCAAAAGAGCCTTAGGAATTCTAGGGTTTTCTCTGCATAGAAGAATCCTAATTTTAGATGCAAAGCATCTATCAAACTTTAAATAACTTGCATCTTCTCTATCCCAAGATAGAATAATACTCCACAATTGCACTGGCATCTCCTCTTTATCCTTGACCTTAATCAGGTCCATCTCCTTTCCAAAATAATCAGCCCCTTTGAACAAAAACATATGCATTAACATGGAGTACCATCCAAATGGCCTATCCACCTTACCATTTTTTATTCCTACTAGCCCTTTATGAATTGCATCAGCAAGGTATGAGGCATAATCAAATGTTATTTCTAGGGAGGGGTTTAGAATTTGTGCAATCATTAACATATAATGGGTTGGCATATTCTTTTCAGCATCCTTTCCAAAAATCTGGCATAATGCCCAATACATACCCTTAGCTCTCAGAGTGAATAGGTTGAGAGAGAATGGTTCCATTGTGCTGGGGCCTACAACTATTAACCCCCCTATCTTTACAAAGAATTCTTTCAATGGGCCACTTCTAAGATGATCCCTTTGTGTGTTGTAAACCTGGGCTAATGACTCAAATTCAATAGGTTCTAACAAATTGGAGGACTCACTGAGTTTAAACACTTTCCTAAATTCATCTTCATTTATCTCAATCTAGACTGATCCCTTTATGTTCCTGATGCATCTTGCCATAGAGTCATAATTATGTGCAATCAGGGCTAACAAATCGACATCCATAAAAACACCTGGGACCACAAGCTTTCCTACATCCTGCTCCCATATGCCATTCAAAGGAGCTGGGGAATTCCTCTACCCAAAACCGACTTTGAAGAGTCCTAAGCTTGACAATCCTATTTCAGGGTCCCTTAACCAATTACCCTTATCATAAAGACCATCTCTAATTTTTAGATGAGGGTTCTTATGTACTAGCTCTTTGGCCTTAGCCCTAGCATTGGTGGACATGGTTAATTGCTCTAAAAAATCATCACAGATATTTTGGTCTTGGTAATTCACTTTCTCTATAAATTCTCTTTTGGGTGCCATTCTGGTCAAACAATTATACCACTAGAAGCTAGCACAGACCTCTAATGAAATAATTCACACAACAGTATTTGAGAACAAACCAAGAGTTATCAAGAAAAGCACAAGAAACTTGATTATCCGCCTAAAGAAAATCACTCTGCAACAATTCGCTTTGCAACAAACTTTGATGAAACAATACTTAGAAATCAAGTTGATGCGAACTGAAAAGGGCAAGTTGGCATTTAAGTTTTTAGAAATTAACTCTGCATGCTTCGGCTTTCTTTTCAGAATTAAATTCACCAAATCGAATTCAAAACTGGCTCCAATGGGTCATAATTTCTCTAAGTCTTTCCTCTGTTTCTCTCTTTCGCTACTTTGCAGAACATAAAACCCATGCTCTTTTCTTTCACGAAACAACGCTAGTCATTGGATCTCAAGAACTTACATCGCCTTTATCTCCATTTAATCTCTTTTCTTTAGTGTCGGGCCCTACCTCCTTTTTGCCACTTTGCGGAGTTTAACAGTCATGCACTTTTCCTTTGTGAGGTCGTGCCAAGCGTTAGATCAAACTCAAACCACCTGGCCTTTAACTCCAACCGGGATCGTCAATCCTCTTAACTAACCGCGCCTCATCTTGATGGCTAACGGTTTTTGCCATTTCACTAAGGTTAAGTTGTGGGCATCTTCGGGTCACGAAACAATGAGAAGTGTTGGATCAATCTTGAGATGAATGCCTTCTAAGTGGGCCCTTTATCTTGGAAATACTTACCACACTTGTTATCTGGTTAATAAACACCACATGGCAGTTGGCCATTAGCCCTAGAAACTCCTTTTGGTTCCACCCTTAATCCGCCACGTGTTCCCTTTTACTATTCCCACATAACTGCCGATTACACCTAGGCGGGCCCTCAACCACTTTTTTAAACCACATGTCACGTCACTCCTCTGTGTGATTTCCACCTATCTTTCGTGACTTCACAAAAATTATTCTTCATTTGGCTTGCAGCCATGAAACCATGAGAACCATTAGATCAAAACAGACCTGATCTACTTTTAACTTCATACCATGCCTGTCCATTGGGCCCATCGGCCTTTTTGCTACTTCACAATGACTAACTTGCTAGCATCTTATCTTTGCAAATTCACACAAGCCGTTAGATCTCAAGAACTTGCTCGTTGTTTACTCTTTTTATGACAACCTTGCCCGGACCCACTGCATACCGCCAACTTAGTGCCTTGTCACTGCCATGTCATCGCCAACTGGGGTTACCACATTTACTACCACTCTTAGCGGGACCCTCCACCTTTTCGCTATTTCGCTGAAGGTATAGCTCGTGCATCTCCTAGCCATGAAACAACGAGAAGCCATTGATCTTTTTCCAAGCTCTACAAAAAGCGGCAGCTATTATGCCACGTCACTCCTCCGTGTGATTTCCACCTGTCTTTCGCGACTTCGCAAACATTATTCTTCGTTTGTCTTGCAGCCATGAAACCATGAGAACCCTTAGATCAAAATAGACCTGATCTACTTTTCACTTCATGCCATGCCTATCCCTTGGGCCCATTGGCCTTTTCACTACTTCGCAATGACTAACTTGCTAGCATCTTATCTTCGCGAATTCACGCGAGCCATTAGATCTCAAGAACTTGCTCGTTGTTTACTCTTTTTATGACAACCTTGCCCAGACCCACTGCATACCGCCAACTCAATGCCTTGTCATCGCCATGTCATCGCCAACTGGGGTTACCACATTTACTACCACTCTTAGTGGGACCCTCTACCTTTTTGCTATTTCCCTGAAGGTATAGCTCGTGCATCTCCCGACCACGAAAAAATGAGAAGCCATTGATCTTTTTCCAACTCGATCATTCTTTAACCAAAGAAGACCACTTATCTCTGGGACCCGCCAAACCCTTTTGCCACTTCGTGAAGGTTAAAACACGTTCAACTTGATCTCATGAAACCACGCTGTCTATCCGATCAGATGAAACTTGATCGGTGTTTAGCTTTGGTCCAAACCTATATGCTAGGTCCACCTTCGCCTTTCGCTACTTCATGGAAACTAAGTTTCGAGAACTTTTTGGTCACGAATCAACACGGGTTGTCAGATCAACAGAAAATCACATGATACTTATAAGGCCCAACGAACATTAGAAAAGGTAGATTAAAAGCAAACAAGAATAAAATATTTAAAGAGACCGTCTAGGTAAATGACAAGGGGAGAACACTTTTATGATAAATGGACCCATTGCTTAAGTGAATAGTACAGTAATGCCAAATTAGAAACCAAAAGGGCTTTTCTCAGGTATTATTTTTTTATATCAATGATAATTATTACTTTTTTTTATAAAAATGGTCATCGTCGGAATTATGACGAATACCAAGCTTTTGACCGACGACTTCTTTGACCGTCGGCAGAGTCCATTGGATTGTCAAATTTCCGACGGGCATGGCATCGTCGACCAATCCGACGCCGAGTTTTCGACGGTGGATTTTGTCAACACTCCAATGAAAATTCATCGAAAATCCGACAAATGGCCATTGGAAATCAGCTCCGAATGTACTAGTGGTAGCATGCTATGATAGTTTAGGTAAAAAATCCTAGGTAGCGTATCTTGACAATGAGTGGATAAGGCTTATATGATAGATGCAAGTTTTAAAATAGGGAATGCGAGTGGTTGTCTAGACCATCTAGACTTATTTTTTAGAAAATATTGAAATGTACAGACCTATAGAAGCCTTAAAAAAGGGCCAAGTCTAGTTACTAACAAGTCCAATGATACATATAATAGAAAATAGAGTTCATTACAAATAGAAAACGATAGTGTACCATTCAATAACTTGATGGTTTTTTTGGATGTCATGAGTGTATTTGAAGAGATTTAATGAAGGTATTAGGGTACAAATAAGGCTTGTGAGAGACAATGATAACAATCTCAAGGTGAGAACAAAATATAATATAGAAAAAAGGAATAAGGATAGTGTTATATAAGTTAAAATGTTCCTTATATTTCTCTAATAATCTCTATATGTAAGGTTACCAAGTGATAGTCAAGGGTTTTTATTGTATGTGACCTCTTGGTGATTCAGAAAAGAGAGAGGTTTTTGAATCATACATGAAAAAGCAATCATAGGTGAAATAAAAATTTATAAACAATACCATTGAGGTAAATATTGTGATTATCTTATGGTATGAGAATTATTATTGGATTCATGTTATTATGAGGAGGAGAAACAACATTATATGCCTATCTAATAACTATTCTAAGATGGTATATATGTGTAGACACCTAAAATTGTCTTACCTAATTAAATAAATATTTTTTTTTATTTAATTATTTAAGCCTATTTCTTCTATTAATTGAATAAATCTTTATTTATTTAATTAATTCATTTATCCTTTTCTAGCCTTTTTCCTCATTTATATAAATACTTTTATTTATTTAAATTGTCCTTTTCCTAAATTAAATAAATATTTCATTTATTTAATTGATCCCATTTCCTCTATTAATTAAATAAATCTTTATTTATTTAATTAATTCATTAGTCTTTTCTACCCATGACACATGTCATTCATTTCTTAATTCCTACACTACCTACCCTCTTATTATTTTCTTATTTCTTTTACCTACCCTCTAATCCTAGCCGACCATTTATCTTTTACACCTCTTAATCTTATCCCTCCATTTCTTACAATGTCTTCTATCTAAGAGGATGCTTCTTTCATTATCAACCCTCCTAAGCATTATATTCAGCTAATGAGCATTCTAATCAATCTTATGCGATCAAGCTATCAACCACATTTTCATTCTTTGTTGAGCTCTTGTGCACAAATAAAATCTGAGAGAAAACAAATCAAGAAAGATCAATGGAGATAGGAAGAATGGAGATTCAAACCCTAGTGGACATGTGATGGTATAATATTTTTTATTTTGTTATTTTGCATTGTCTTAGGTAATCTCCATATGTTATGGTTGATCTTTATTATTGTTAGGCTAGGATTTTATGGTTGAATCATTTAGTCTTTCAATATTGTTATTTCCATTATCCACTTTTCACCCTACACAATATGTAATTGTGACCATGATCTATTATGAATGTGTGATAGGGTCTTCTAAAAGTAGAGAGTACAAGAAATATTCAATGACATAAATATAGTCAAAAGGTTTATAAAATAGTGAGCATGGTCAATATGGCATTTCAAGGAAATTTATTAAGGAAGGTCTATTCAAAAGCTTATAATGATTAAGACTGATTATAGCATGATAATAAAAAAGATGGTTATTGTGATGGTCACAAATTGAGAATGATAAAAGGAACCATTAGTAGATATGTGATAGAGACCATAGGTATGGTAGAAAAAAGTGTTGATATATGGTAGAGTGTCTAGAGCCTACCTAAGAGGATAAAGGTCACAATAATTAGAAAACAATTATAAGAAAGAAGAATTATATGATATTCCTAAGTGATAGTGATGTCAAATTTTATATAGTAGTGGTATAAATTTTATGTCCTTATGAAATACATTAAGAATACATGAAGTGATAGAGTACATAGATTATTAAGGCTTCTCTTCAAAATGTCATTACATTTAATAAAAAGATTTTTGTGCCCAAGGGTAGAAGAAGTTTCATATGCAGTTCAAATGAAAGTTGACCAAACCATGATTTGATGTATGCTATTGATTCCACATTAGAAGGATATATATAAACATGCTTTACTAATTGTAGTGTCATAAATTGTATACCCTTGCTAGGGTGGTACAATTTCACACATAGGCTAGCACCTGCCTTAGTGTGTCTTGCATCTTGCATTTCTAATTCCCCTTTAAGCATTTAATTAATTAATTTAATTAAATCTAAGGTTATGTCTCATCACTTTATATATTCTAAAGTTGGGCCCTTTACCCTAAGTGTGCTCCTTTTTATATTTTCCTCCAATGAATCATTTAATCATAAACCCTAATTATGTCTTATTTTGACTATTTAGACCCGATTTCGCATATCAAAACATCTCAAAATCAGTTATAACTTTGGGATACACTCTAATATCATCATGTCTAACAGCCCCAAAAATTTGGTGAAAATTTGGTCGGACCGTGGCAAGAATATTAATATTATATTTTGCTAAGTTATTAATGCTCAATAATGTAATATATTGTAAGATATTGTAATTTTAGTTATTAGAATTTTTCTATTTTGAGATTATTTGTAATTCTTTATAATGATCTACATGATCATTCATAAATACAATAATCATTTTTACCAAATTACTTTTGTAATATGGTATTAGAGCAGGGAAGATATTAAAAAAAAAATCGTAAGATTCTTTTTCAAAAAAAATTTTGGAAGAAATTTTTCAGAATATGAATTTTTTGATCTTATCTGCATTTCCTCTTGTATCGGGTTTTTTACTTGTTGTTCGACGCAATTTAAAAATCATGAGCTTCTTTTTTCCATTGCGCCATTTCTTCTTAGACAAGTTTTTGCCCGCCTCCTCGCGTAACAGATTTATTCTGCATGATTTCCCAACACGTCATGATTTCGCGTCTCTGTAACCCGCAACCCATCTCTCCTACATTTTGTGCGACCACGCGACGCAATTTTTTCCTACCTGCAATTTTTTTTTCTCCCATTTTTGGATGAAAATCTGCATTTTTTATTAGGTTTTTTAAGCTTTAGATCAAGTCAAAAAAAAATTATGATTAAAAATTCTTGGTGGGTTTTCCGAGAGCTCAACTGGGTTGTTTTCAAAATTTTGTGGGTGCATCATTTTTTGTACCTTGAATTTCATGCTAGCGGATTTCAATTCTAATTTCAGATTCTTTCTAGGTTTTTCGCAAGGATTTTTGGGTTGTCTTCAGATTTTTCTAGGTCAGCCAAATTTTTTTTTTAAATTTGTGTCAGTCATACTTCATAATTTTTTTGAAGTCTGTACCTATTTTTGCCTTTGTTTTTGTGTTGGAATTTATTTTTTAGATTCTTTTCTCATGCCTCTTCTTAGTTTTTTTGTTTTCCATGCATTAGGAAACGTGTAAGATGGTGTCATTGACCAACTTGATGGTAGAAGGAACTCATTGATTTAATGGCAAAAATTATAACACTTGGAAGTAGCACATGCTGACAATCTTCGAATATCACCACCATGATGATCTTATCTTAGGAAAAAAATCTCATCCTTCTACAGTCGGAGCCGATCAAGACAAATTTGATGACCACAATAGGGAATTTTTCATGCTTCTCAATCTCTCTATCACAGATGACCAACTACCTCAGATTCCTTCTGGTCAATCAGCCTCACAAATTTGGAAGCATCTGAAGGAGTTGCAAGAGACATCTGACAAAAGCTGAGCATTCCTCTTAAAGAACCAGTTGTTCTTCATCATAATGGATGAACATGTGTCCTTACATGATCATCTCACGAAGATTAAGGACATTCGAGATCAGCTTGACACTATTGGTCAGAAAATGGAGGAAGAGAATATGGTAGTCATAACTCTCAAAAGTCTACCAAAATCCAACGAGCACTTCATAGAGACTCTCAACATTACATCTACAAATGTTGATCTAAAATTTCCAAAGTTATGCACCAAACTTTTACAGCAGCATCACTAAAAATCATAGTTTGGTAGCGGTGCCACTTCATCCTCCTCTGAGAAAGCCTTTGCAGTCAAATCCTTTCACAAGGATAAAGGCAAATTTCAGTCATCTCAGTTCTCTCAATCGTAGGGCTCTAATCAGTCGCAGGAAGGCTCAAAAAAGAAGGGGGTTCAATGCAATTATTGTCACAAATATGGCCATCTGATTAAAGATTGTCGCAACCAAATAGCTTCCGAACAACGGAAGAACGGAGGGTCTCAGCCCAAAGCTAATGTTGCTGATCACACAGAGCAGAAAGAGTCTTCCTTTTACATCTTCATGGATAAAAGACCTACAAACCATGTGAAATATTTTGCTTGGTATATTGATTCTAGTTCTTCTCGGTATTTCACTCACTGGCGTGATTGGTTTATAGATTTCTCTCCCTATATTGATTCAATTATTTTTGGAGGAGGTGAGGAGTATACAGTTGTTGGAAAGGGAAATGTTCAGATACAGTCTAGCGAGAGGAATCTTATATTCCTCAATATGTACTACGTTCCTGGCATGGAACTAAACCTTCTCTCTGTGAGTTAGATTATGTGGCATTCTCCTCATCTTGATGTCATCTTCAGTGCACATAAGTGTTCTATTATTGATCATGCAACATGCACTATAGTTATTGTTGGTATTGAGGATCATGATCTTTATAGACTTGTGGATACAGGTGATTCTCTTGAGCATGCCTTCGTAGCAAAATCCTCCTTTATCTCTCATCTATGGCATCAACGATATGATCACTTGACCATTCATTATCTTGCTCCACTTGTTTGGGAATATTTATTACATGGCCTACCTAAAATTCAAACTCATAATCAATGAGTTTGTTAAGCTTGTCAGGCTGGGAAACATCATAGGACACCGTTAAAGGATTGTGACTCATGGCGAACATCTAAGGTACTGCAATTGGTCCACTCCGATGTATGTGGTCCAATGAATACTACTTATGTTACAAGGTGCAAGTATTTCTTACTTTTTGTTGATGATTATAGTTGTAAGATGTGGGTGTACTTTCTTAGACAGAAATTAGATGTGTTTCCTATATTTTAGAAATTTAAGGCCTTGGTAGAAAAAGAGTATGGTTGTTCTATTATTACTCTTAGGTCTGATAATGGGGGGGAGTTTTGATCTACTATTTTCTCCACTTTATGTGATACACATGGCATAAAACGTCAGTTAACCACACCATACACCCCTCAGCAGATTGATGTTGTAGAACGTCGTAACCGCACTGTTACAAAAATGGCTAGGTCAATGTTGGAACACAAAAATGTTCCTAAGAAGTATTGGGCAGAAGCTGTGTTTACTATATTCTATCTCCTTAATAGGTCTCCCATTCATGTTGTTAAAGGGAAGACTCCAGAGGAAGCCTGGACTAGTCGCAAACACAAGATCAGTCATTTGAAAGTTTTTGGCTCTCTTGTATATGTTTGGATTCTAGATGCTAAGCACTCTAAGTTGGATTCCAAGAGTCAAAAGCTCATGTTTATAGGTTATAGTGACAACCATAAGGCCTACCTACTGATTGATGTAGACACTGATTGTCTCATCTTCAATTGTGATGTTGTCTTTGATGAAGATCGAGGACAATTTCAACTTTCCTCGTCTTAGCAAAATTCTGAGGATCAAACTTTGAAGGCTTTTGATATAGGTGTTCATCTTCCATTTGGTTCACCTAATGGGAGGGATGAAGCAAATTCTATATTTGATGATGCACTACCTGAATTTCCTCTGGATGATGCTAATCTTCCACCTGTTGTAGATTCTCTTTCTCCTCCAGTTCTAGTTACTCCTCCTCCATCAAATGTTGGCACATCTAATCTCCAGCCTAAGTGGTGGGCCAAGACCATCAGTGATCTTCGTGCTGATGAGCTCATTGAGGTTCAATCTTCCATAAATAAGGGTAGGTAGCAAAATACAGTTAACCTTTCTCTCATGGCCAACATTCAAAGAATTTATGAGCCTTAGACTTATACTGAAGAAAAAAGGATTTCAAAGTGGGAACAAGCAATGGATGCAGAATACAAAAGCCTTTTGAAGAACAACACCTAGGTTCTCTCGAATCTTCCTCCAAGGAAGAAAACCATTAGCTGCAAATGGGTCTATAAGGTCAAGTATCATGCAGATGGTACCCTAGATAAATAGAAGGCTACATTAGTTTCTTGAGGATTCACACAGTTGGAGGGTATTGATTATGAGGAGACATTTGCTCCTACTACCAAGATGAAAACCATTCATCTTCTTCTCGCTATTGCATCTCAGTTTTTAAGGACAGTCCATCAGATGGATGTTAAGAGTGCCTTCCTCAATAGTGAATTGTAGGAAGAAGTCTACATGACGCAGCCTCCTAGTTTCAAGGTTGCTGGCAAAGAACGTCAAGTATGTAGACTCGTTAAAACACTCTATGGAATTAAATAGGCACCTTGAGTGTGGTACATTAAGATTGATCAATACTTGGTTGCTCATGGTTTTTAGTGTTGCCCTTCAGACAGTAATCTGTATATCAAACACTTTGGTGATGATATTCTCTTTCTTGTTGTCTATGTGAATGACCTAATCATTACTAGCAGTTTAGCACATTTGATTACAGAAATCAAACAAGATCTATGCAAGGATTTTGATATGACATATTTGGGGCTTATCCATTATTGTTTAGGTGTTGAGGTTTGGTAGACTGATGGTAGCATTTTTATTTCTCAGTCTAAGTATGCTAGGAACTTGCTTGACATGTTTCAAATGCAAGATTGCAAACCTTCTTCCACACCTATGGAGACTGGCTTGAAGTTGTCACCCAAGTTTGATTCTCCTCTTGTAGATGAAACACAATTCAGGCAACTAGTGGGTAGTCTCATCTATCTTACTGCTACTAGACCTGATCTTAGTTTTGCAGTGAGATACATTTCACACTTCATGATAGCCCCCAAGGCTAATCATTGGGTAGCAGTGAAGCGTGTGTTGCATTATGTGAAAGGCACCTTTGATTATAGACTTCTTTATACTAAGAGTCATGATCCTAGACTCAATGGGTTCACAAATTCAGATTTGGCAGGCTCTGTTGATGATAGGAAATCAACCTCTGGATATGTGTTCAATTTGAGATCCAGTGCAGTCACTTGGACTAGTAAGAAGTAGCAAGTAGTGGCTCTCTCCTCGATAGAAGCAAAATATCAGGGAGTAGTTAAGGCAGCTGGTGAGGTAGTTTGGTTTCACTAGATGCTTGCGGATATGCAAATATCTCAAGTAGGTCTGAGTCCCTTGTTCTCTGACAATGAGGGAGTTCTCACACTTGCCAAGAATATAGTCTTCCATGAAAGAACAAAATATGTAGAGCTTCATTGTCATTACATTTTCTAGTTGGTTGAAGATGGATCCATTCAATTGTTGTATGTTCCTATAGTGGAGCAGCAAGCCGATATTCTCACCAAGCCCCTCAATCCAAATAAGTTTGTAAAATTTAGGGGTTCTATTGGTGTAGTTGATAGATTGAGAATTAAGAGAGGGTTATAATATTATATTTTCCTAAGTAATTAATGCTCAATAATTTAATATATTGTAAGATATTGTAATTTTAGTTTCTTATTAGAATCTTTCTATCTTGAGATTCTTTGTAATTCTTTATAATGATCTTAATGATCATTCTTAAATACAACAATCATTTTTACCAAATTACTTTCATAATAGGGAATGCACATGGTTCATGGATTTTTCCAAAAAAATTTGGGAGCACAATCCTATGATATAATAATGCTTAACCCCAAAATATCAACGGGAAATTCAAATCCTAGGTCGGCCTAAACATGAAATTAAGATCCAGGGTTTCATACTTAAGAGCTCTATTTCTTCATTTGAAGGAGTCTTCTTCTAATAATCTAAGAGCAAGTTTTTGGAGTATTAGAGCCTTCTTTGCAGCAAAAGAGTACATCATTGAAGTCTTCAACAACATTCAACATTCATCTATCATAAATTCATCAAGCATCATTTTATCAATTGGGGGCTTTGAAGATGTAGAAGAACAATAGGAGATCACTAACTGACGATTGTCTTGTATCTCTCCCTTGGGGTTGGGTATGGTTTCATGTTGTTTTCATGTCTTTGCATAAGCTTCATTTTGATTCACATTCATTCTTTAGATCACTTTGCATTGTGGATTTAAAGCATTTACTTTTCTCAATAAGCAATTAGGGTTTACTCTTTAGGGTTTTTCTAGGTTGTTTACTTTCATCCTTAGGATCTTGCACACACACACGATTCTTGGACACATATTTTTAGTACATTATTATTATATATATTATATAATACGTATTATATAATATAATATATTATTATATTATATTATAATAATATTTTATATAATACAATATTATACTATTTTATATTATATTATATATAATATTATATTATATTATATTATATATTATAATATATATATATAATATAATACAATACGTATTATATAATATATTATTATATTATATATGTTATTTAAAAATAATTTAAGTATAGAAATCGGATATCCGATTTTCTGAGACTTTTATATTTCAACAGTGACAGTCCCGTGAGTTATTTTTAACTCATAGGCCGCGTGAATTCATCAAATTCTGATGTCCACTCCATTCGATATCCGGTGTTTTGACAAAAAATTGCTAAAAATAGATTTAGAGGTAAGAATTTTATCATTTTGAATCATTTTCATTCATTTTTTGTATTTTTTATTAATGTTTATTTGATTTTTCATTGAAAATATGGTTTTTTTCATGAAAACTAGGTTTTTTTAAATCAAATACCTAATTGTTTAAATTTGTTAACTAAATTTAATTGTTTACATTCAATTAGGTTAAAAATGGGGGATAACAATGAAAACACTGACCAAACACAACTGCAACAACCAAACCCTCATTTGCCAAACCCCCCCTCAATTCAAGATTTGATTGCATATAATTTGAATGAATTGAGGGGGATTGCAGAAGTATATCGTAGGATCCCTAGTCTAAACCCATTGTTTGATCCTCTCATGTCGATCATAAAAAGTATGGAAACCATGATTGAGGAGCACGATGTCGCCCTTTTGTGGTGATATTCTATGAAGGAAAAATATGCAGATGGCTTGTCGTATAAGGATATCAAGGATCTTGAGATATCCAAAGCCGAAATCGCCTCATTGTTTGTCAATCCCCATACTAGTCAGCCCGTAGATCCCAAAAAATCAAAACTTTCTATCAAATGGTGCACAAATGATGGGATTGTGAAAAACTTTTGGGATCATTGGTGGATGGTTTTCGACAAACCACCCAACAACAATCTTGATATCCCCTTCTATTTCATAAAAAAATTGTATGTTGAGTTTGTTTTACACAAACATGCGAACTACTTTGACATCCAACCTTTCCAGGGTGTAGGTTTAGGTATGCCCCAAAACAGACCTAGGGCAGTCAAAGTAGTCCAGGGCCCATATGTCCCCCCTCCTCCTATTGATCCCCCACCTATAGTTTAGCATCCTGATATCATTTGTGAGGCGGCTTCATGGACCATATCGGCTATTCACTCTTTGAGTAGCCTTTTGGTTTCTCAGGTTGCATCAGTAGCTCAACCTACTCTTGATGGTAGCGGTGCATCTGATGCCAGTGACATGTCATCCTCGGCTCCACACATATGCGTGCCCCATAGTTGTGTCATGTGTGGGCACGTATGCTTGGGTCCACTTGGACAACCCGTTGATCCTCATGTGGACAGTGTAGATTATGAGGTGAATGAGATGCATGATGCACCAGATGTTATTACATAGACTGGAGGATACCCTAGGGAGCCCTCACATGCTAGAGGCAAGGAGGCACCGTCATCATACATTGATGATGTATTGGTAAGATTTGTGTTTTCACAGTTCATGTTATATTTTAATTAAATATTTATAAATTAGATAATATTAAGTACTAATTTTGATTTACATGGTCTATTTAACAATTTATGACTGAGGATGAGTTGAGATAGATTCAGGAGGGCACCTTGTCGGCCATTTCATTTGGCCTTGATAGCTTGACGGTACATATATTATTGCACCTAGTCATTTGTATTTTATTGTACATACATGCTCATCATTTATATTGGTATTAATTAGATTATGTAGTAACTTGCATGTATATCTTATTTTACTCTTGTAGGGCACAAGCAACACGAGTGCGAGGTAGTGTGATTTAGGATCTGGTAGTGTAGTTGGAGACAAGGGAAAGGTAATTGAATGCAAATATGATTGAATGAATAGTTTAAATAACTTATAGTGATTATACATGTCTAGACATAGATTGATAGTTTCATATACTTGTTGTGTATATATACAGAGAATTCTTGGCTTCACATCCTTGATGACTACACCCAGTATACCCGAAGAAGAAGAAGGGATGCCTCTAGTAGATGTGTGTTTATTTTATTTTTTGATTAGTAGATATAATTTGTTATTATCAATGACAATTATATGCTAACTTTTATCAATGTCATGTTTCTGAACATATGTAGGTTGTGTATGAAAATATTCAAAACATACCTCCTCTACCGAAGACATACATCAAGAGTCCTGCAAAGCTGAAGAGAAAACGTGGAGATGAGGTAAACATGAATAGTTCAATTATAGTTCATTTTTATGTTAATTTTTCAAATGTGAATTATATAATATAACTAATATTAATCGTGGTTTGTTTTTCTTGTGCAGGATCCTTCAGAGCCAAACAGTGCGGTGAAGAGGATCAATTTTGATGATCCATCATCAACTTAGGATGTTATAGATAGTTTTGGGAAGCTTACATGTCTATTTGGCATGTATATTTTGTATATGGACATACATTCACGTATTTAGATATACATTTTGTTTCAGTTGGCATTTATGCCATATTTGTGTATGGACATACATTTGTAATCATTTGACATTTTTATATATACAGAAGTTGATATTCGATCATATAAATTGTTGCTCATCTGTGTGTGGTGTTATCATGGAAATCTTTAATCTTCATTCCAATAATTAACAATGGTTAATAATGGCTATTTAATGAATAATACAATTCATTTCATTTCATTGTAAGTGTAGTTTTTATAATGAACAATATAATTCATTTAATGAACAATACAATACAATTAATTTAATGAACAATATAGTTCATTTAATCAACAATACAATACAATTCATTCAATGAACAATACAATTCATTCAATGAACAATACAATTCATTCAATGAACAATACAATTCATTTAATGAACAATACCCTACACATGCTCCTATTTTTCCCCCCCACTCAATTGAACGCTCGGGGTCATACCCTACCGGCATCGTCCCTTGAGCGCCCTAAGTGCTCAAAATTGTCAAACTTTGATGGGCCCTAACTCAGAATTTGTGGCACCTCCGAACGATCCGTTTGAACCTACAGAGCCACCAGAGGGGTCCCTACAAAATCCTATCTCGATTTTTCAATTTGCCCTACCGTTTTATTAGGGAAGCAATTTTTCGATTGGTGAAAAAATCATCAGTCTCACTCAATGGAATGTTGTCACGTGGCTGATTTCTCGTTCTGCTCATCGCGATGATGAACCATTGGCTCTGACATGTCCAGTTAGGCATTATTACCCTAAGCATGCTCCTATTCCCCCCCCCCACTCGATCGAATGCTAGGGATCATACCCTACCGGCGTCGTCCCTTGAGCGCCCTAAGTGCTCAAAATTGTCAAACTTTGACGAGCCCTAACTCAGAATCCATGGCACCTGTGAATGATCTGTTTGAACCTATGGGGCCACGAGAGGGGTCCCTACAAAATCCTATCTCGGTTTTTCAAGTTAACCTACGGTTTTATTAGGGAAGCAATTTTTTGGATGGTGAAAAAATCATCAGTCTCACTCAATGGAATGTTGTCGTGTGGCCGATTTCTCATTCTTCTCATTACGATGACGAACCATCGGCTCCAACATGTCTAGTTAGGCATTATTACCCTATGCATGCTCCTATTTTTCCCCCCGACTCGATCGAACGCTCGGGGTCATACCCTACCGACGTCATCCCTTGAGCGCCCTAAGTGCTCAAAATTGTCAAACTTTGATGGGCCCTAACTCAGAATCTGTGGCACCTACAAATGATCCATTTGAACCTACAGGGCCATGAGAGGGGTCCCTACAAAAGCCTATCTTGATTTTTCAAGTTGCCCTACGGTTTTATTAGGGCAGCAATTTTTCGGTTGGCAAAAAAATCGTCAGTCTCACTCAATTGAATGTTGTCGCGTGGTCGATTTCTTGTTCTGCTCATTGCAATGAGAAACCGTCGGCTCCAACATGTCTAGTTAGGAATTATTACCTACGCATGCTCCTATTTTCCCCCCCCACTCAATCGAGTGCTCGAGGTCATACCCTACCGGCATCATCCCTTGAGTGCCTTACGTGCTCAAAATTGTCAAACTTTGATGGGCCCTAACTCAAAATTTGTGGCACCTACAAATGATCTGTTTGAACCTACGAGGCCATGAGAGGGGTCCCTACAAAAGCCTATCTCGGTTTTCCAATTTTCCCTACGGTTTTATTAGGGCAGCAATTTTTCGGTTGGCAAAAAAATAGTCAGTCTCACTCAATGGAATGTTGTCGCATGGCCAATTTCTCGTTATGCTCGTTGTGATGACGAACCGTTGGCTCCAACATGTCCAGTTAGGCATTATTACCCTACTCATGCTCCTATTTTTCCCCTCCCACTCAATCGAACGCTCAGGGTCATACCCTACCAATGTCATCCCTTGAGCGCCCTAAGTGCTCAAAATTGTCAAAATTTGACGGGCCCTAACTCGGAATCCATGGCACCTGTTAACGATCTGTTTGAACCTACGGGGCCATGAGAGGGGTCCCTACAAAAGCCTATCGCAGTTTTTTAGTTGCCCTACAGTTTTATTAGGGTAGCAATTTTTTGGTTGGCAAAAAAATCGTCAGTCTCACTTAATGGAATGTTGTTGCATGGCCGATTTCTCGTTCTTCTCATCGCGATGATGAATCGTGGGATCTGACATGTCTAGTTAGGAATTATTACCCTATGCATGCTCCTATTTTTTCTCCCCACTCGATCGAACGCTCGGGATCATACCCTACCAGAGTCGTCCCTTGAGCACCCCAAGTGCTCAAAATTATCAAACTTTGATAGGCCCTAACTCAAAATTTGTGGCACCTACAAATGATCCATTTGAACCTACAAGTCCATGAGAGGGGTCCCTACAAAAGCCTATCATAGTTTTTTAATTTGCCCTACGGTTTTATTAGGGCAGCAATTTTTTTGTTGGCAAAAAAATCGTCAGTCTCACTCAATGGAATGTTGTCACATGGCCAATTTCTCATTCTGCTTATCGCGATGATGAACCATCAGCCCTGACATGTCCACTTAGGCATTATTACCCTATGCATACTCGTATTTTGCCCCCCACTCGATCGAACGCTCGGGGTTATACCCTACTGACATCGTCCCTTGAGCGCCCTAAGTGCTCAAAATTGTCAAACTTTGGTGGACCCTAACTCAGAATCCATGGCACCTGTGAATGATTTTTTTGAACCTATGAGGCCACGAGAGGGGTCCCTACAAAAACCTATCTCAGTTTTTCAAATTGCCCTATGGTTTTATTAGGGCAGCAATTTTTCAATTGGAGAAAAAATCATCAGTCTCACTCAATGGAATGTTGTCGCATGGCTGATTTCTCATTCTGCTCATCGCAATGATGAACCATCGGCTCCGACATGTCCATTTAGGCATTATTACCCTACACATGCTCCTATATTGCCCCCCCACTCAATCGAACACTTGGGGTCATACCCTACCGACGTCGTCCCTTGAGCACTAAAATTATATATAAACAAGCATTACACTGTAGACACTTAATGATCATGAATATTTCCATGTATTGTATACACATAATTACCATTACACTTGCATGTGACATCCATGAAGGGATATGCAAACATGATTTTTTTTTTCATGGACATTGTATATCATCAATATTTCCAAGCATTACACTATAGACACATAATGATCATGAATATTTCCATGTATTGTATACACATAATTTTCTCATGGACATTGTATATCATCATAACAATGTTACATCAATTCACATCCATATACAAATTCAACATCCCACTTCATTTGCATCAGACATCCTCATGTCCTAAGAGAAAAGCTTGCGTACAGCAATGCTTGTATATAAATGAAGACCAATACAAATTAGCTTGCCAAATTATAAATAGATCATTTCAAACATTTTTAAGATGCACAAAATTGTATAATTATGAAACTTATCAGTTTCTCTGTAAAGTATACAAGCATAACTTTGAAGAAAGACGCATGTTGATTAAAGCCCTTCTCACTGCATTTCTCTACATGGTTGAAGATGATGGTAGATATGGTCATTTCTAAATAGCAATACATTCACTTGACTTAATGTTTATGCACAAAATTTTATCTTATTAATGCACAAAAGAATATGTACCATCACCAAGAGAGGGTCTTGTCAACGGTGAATGATCTACCATGAACCTGTATATCATCAAAAATTATAATGTGATGTACTATTGTATATCATCAATAAAGATAGGCTGCATGAGCATAAAGGTTTTGCAATAATTATATCATGAAAAATTGTTAGATAGTGTTCTCTAATAACAAAAATTATAAAGCTCATCAAATGCATGATAATAAGTCGTGTTGCAAAAATACGTCCCTTCCGATTATATCATGTACATACCCGCTATGTGCATGCAAAAACCATGTTGCCAAAAAAAAACATTCATCAATAGACCTGCATTTTCAACACATCCTTAATATACACATAACAAACTTGATCATTAAGGTTTAATGATCATTGTTTGAAATGAAATGCATGATAAACAAAATAAGGCACCATTAAAGACCTACTACTCAAGTGTGCCTGAAGGGTCATCTCTTTGTTTAAGAGTATCCAGTATTGCTTCATGATCAGCAGTAGTCACTGTCCATAGCTCTTTGGTCTTCGGTTTTGGTTGATGCTTCAACAACTTGACATTTGTAGCTATAATAAGGTGTGAATACATTATAATGGTTTTGTGTCTCTCATAGTCTTCAAATGCAAGTATGCCATTCTTTATAATCATGTATGTTCGCAACCAAGTTCCCACAACAACAACTGAACCTGTAGGATATGTGAACCCGTCATCATCTGTCACTAGTTGTATTAGCTTTTGTTTTCCTGTACACATCGTGCCAACCAATATTCTGATCTCTCTTCATTCCCTTGTGGTGCAACAACTGCAAAAACATGTCCTGGCTGTACAAGATCTGATAGACGATCATACTCAAGTGAACTTTCCATGTCATCATTTGACAAGGATATTGTTTGAGATAAAGGAGTTAGATAGTGGGGAACCCACGTATCAACCCACTCATTTGACTCGCACTGATCCCAATCATACCAAACACAACTCTGACAAAAACAAGCCAATGCTCGTGTCCAAATGATCCATGTACTTGCATCTGAGCTGAGAAATGAATGCATTTTTGAAGAATCTTTAATTGTTTGACAATCCAATCTATCTCCCATTGTTCCCTCCTCAACCAACTAAAAGAATCTGCTCACTGCTCAATCAAGAGTACCTCCATGTGACAATGTTGAACTACACCAATCAACAATATAACGTGCATCAGAGAAATTTGCACCTAAAATCCTCAATTGCTCCTTAACTAGAGTTGTCTTCAAACATGCACCTGCTCCATCATGCTCTCCCTCCCCATGCCCTGCCTAAAAAAACACCAAATATGAGGTTTATGCCTCTCCACATGCATTCTACTCAGCCAACAAAACATACGGACATTCTTGAATTGACCCGTATAGTTATCTGACCATATTATATGTCGGTCAATTGCAATATCTTTCTCATGCAAGAACTTAAAAAAATTCTCGAAAGAATGTTACACATACTTGGAGGAGTGTGATCTATCATCACTCATATAAAAATGATACTCCCTGATTATCTTCCTGTCCTCTTCTGTACTATCAAGAGCATGTCTATATGTAATGTGAACAAAAATAGCAATCTGGACTGAATTGTAGTACTAAGACTGTACCTCATTCTGTTGTTGTAATGTATAGTTCTCTGCAAAATCAACCACTGATACAATAGTGCCAATCGGGAAAGAGTTCTTACACATCCTGAACTATTGATCCAACCACTAAGACCTATGGGTGTGCCTTGCATACTTGTAGAAAAGATTTTCCTTAAAATCCAAAATAAAATCAGCAATACTCACTTCTCTTGAGACTAATTCGCATCTAGAACCTTCACCTCCACTCTTCAAAGTATACTTCACTATCTCGTATCTTTTTTTCTCAACATAACTATTTCCAAACTCGTGTTCGCTGCCCTCATGAAAACATGAAACAAACTTTGACAACCCACCGCATTCTGAGCACTTCTCATTCAAACAATCATTTCTATAGAAATAGTAGCCATCATCTCTAGGGCATAAAAAATAGATCTTGCAAGTCTCTTTATGATCTCGAAAATAGCATTGCACCACACTCCTGCAAGATCTCATTAGTATGCATCATAGAACGAATATGACATAAAAGTTCATGGTACATTGAAAACTCCACATGGTACTTGTAACAATAGGTATTGTGAATCTTAAGAGGAACACAATAAAATGGTTTCAAAGATTCAAAGGCCCTTTGTGATATTTGCAAAGTTGGATGTAATTCACAAAACAATTTGTACAACATTGTTTGGCTTGATTCCAAGAAATGTTTGGGATGCAGTGTGTGGTCTCGGTTGCCGATTCTTAATTTCAAAATGTCCTTTACATTGGGTGACACTCTAGAATTAGAGTGCCAAAATTGTTGAATCTCTTCCTTCACATTGTCATTCAACTTTCTATCAATATGTGGAAGCCTCCCACCAAATGCCCATGCATCTTGTTGAAGTGGATCGTCAAGTCTTTGTCTTTGTGCAAGTGCTCTATCCAAAGTTTTACGATTTATGTTAAAATCAACACAAGTTTGTCTCATTTGACGAGCCTTCCTCAATTGATGGCTTACTAAGGAGGTTGTGATCACTCTTCGAGCGGCTCTCTTATCTCTTTCTTTGGTATTCTTTCCAATAGAATTGAGAGCGTCAAATAGATTTTTGCAATGATAGAATTTCTCTCCATCTTCTTGTTCATACGAATATTCAATTTGTTTAGCAATGGTCTCAGCTTTATCATCTTTAGCAATTGAACAAAGAGTTGGCATTGCTCGGTCAATGTCTTATTGCTAAAATTTTGGTTGAAAATTTGTGTAGCCCACAACCGAATGGTTCTTGTTGACCTCTTTCCTTCAAGATTTGCAATAATGTTCTCATCGATTTCAAATAACCATTTTGGGGTTCTTTAAGGTCTTGGATTTGGAATTTGTCTTTCATCCATGAGAGGGTCTTCATTTCTAAAGTAATTAGGTGTTACATATGGTTCACTTGGTTGATAAATTCCACCTTCAACGTTAAATTTTTCCACATTTTCACATCCTATGTCAAAATTTTCCACATGTTGAGCATTTTCATTATCACTTTCAACATTTTCAAAATTTTCAATATTTTCACTTTCAAAATCTACATTTTCATTTTCAATAACTTGTGGCACAATTTCAAATTCAATTTCCTCTTCAGTTGAGGTAACATTAGTAATATTTAACATACCTTGTCTTCTCCTCCTAAGAAATTCTCTATCTCTTTCTCTATACACTTCAATTTGGTCATTTGAAAGTTTTCTTTTCCATTTAGACTTCCGACAACTACTACTCCCCATTTCCCTCCACACATGCTCCTTCATGATTGACAATGTAAGTTTTCACTTTAAGAATCTCCCAAAAGCACAAATTTATCTCTAGCTTTCTAAAAACCCGTGATCCTTGATAGAAAACAGAATATATGCAGGCTGTGGGCTGTTGGAATCTACAAAATGGCCCACAAACCCTTTTTTTCTCAATTTTTTGTACAAAAATCGGATATTATATGATATCCAGTTTTAGTACAAAAATTTGTGGTCCCCAAAAAAATTCTCATTGCCACCATTTATTTAGTAAACTGTCACATTGCAGAAATCCGATATCCGATTAAATTGAATATTGGATTTTATTAGTCATATTTTAGAGAGAGAGAGAGAGAGAGAGAGAGAGAGAGAGAGAGAGAGAGAGAGAGAGAGAGAGAGAGAGAGAGAGAGAGAGAGAGAGAGAGAGAGAGAGAGAGAGAGAGAGAGAGAAGGAGAGGGGGAGAGGGAGAAAGAGAGAGAGGAGGAGAGTGAGAGAGAGAGAGAGGAGAGGGAGAGAGAGAGAGAGAGAGAGAGAGAGAGAGAAGGAAGGAGAGGGAGAGAGGGAGAAATAGAGAGAGAGAGAGAGAGAGTGAGAGAGAGATTGCCTTGTAAGACACAATATGACACCTTAGGACACAATATGGTGTCGTTAGGGGTCATAGGGTGTCCATAGGGGTCATATGGTGTCTTGGGACACCATAGGACCCCTTAGGACACAATATGACCCAAAGCGACCCAATATGGTGTCATTAGGGGTCATATGGTGTTTGAAGAGGTCATAAGGGTTCATGGGACACCATATGACCCCTATAGACACCATATGACCCCTAATGACACCATAGGACCCCTTAACACACCAAATAATGTTGTTAGGGGTCATATTGTGTCCTACAACCCCATAAGACACAATATGACCCCTAACAACATGATTTGGTGTCTTAAGGGGTCTTATGGTGTCGTTAGGGATCATACGGTGTCCATAGGGGTCATATAGTGTCTTGGGACACCATAGGACCCCTTAGGAAACAATATGACCCAAAGCGACCCAATATGGTGTCATTAGGGGTCATATGGTGTCTTAAGAGGTCATAAGAGTTCATGGGACACCACATGACCCCTATGGACACCATACTACCCCTAACGACACCATAGGACCCCTTAAGACACTAAATCATGTCGTTACGGGTCATATTGTGTCCTATGACCCTGTAAGACACAATATGACCCCTAACGACATGATTTGGTGTCTTAAGGGGTTCTATGGTGTCATTAGGGGTCATATGGTGTCCATAGGGGTCATATGGTGTCTTGGGACACCACAGGACCCCTTAGGACACAATATGACCCCTTTTCCCTATAATATGACCCAAAGCAACCCAATATGGTGTCATTAGAGGTCATATGGTGTCCTAAGAGGTCATAAGGGTTCATGGGACACCATATGACCCCTATGGACACCCTATGACCCCTAACAACACCATAGGACCCCTTAAGACACCAAATCACGTCATTAGGGGTCATATTGTGTCCTACGACCCTGTAAGACATAATATGACCCCTAACGACATGATTTGGTGTCTTAAGGGGTCTTACGGTGTCGTTAGGGGTCATACGGTGTCCATAGGGGTCATATGGTGTCTTGGGACACCATACAACCCCTTAGGACACAATATGACCCCTTAGGACACAATATGACCCAAATTGACCCAATATGGTGTCATTAGGGGTCATATGGTGTCCTAAGAGGTCATAAGGGTTCATGGGACACCATATGACCCCTATGGACACCATATGACTCCTAATGACACCATAGGACCCCTTAAGACACTAAATCATGTCGTTAAGGGTCATATTGTGTCCTACGACCCCGTAAGACACAATATGACCCCTAACAACATGATTTGGTGTCTTAAGGGGTCCTATGGTGTCCTTAGGGGTCATATGGTGTCCATAGGGGTCATATGGTGTCTTGGGACACCACAAGACCCCTTAGGACACAATGTGACCCCTTTCCCCTATAATATGACCCAAAGTGACCCAATATGGTGTCGTTAGGGGTCATATGGTGTCCTAAGAGGTCATAAGGGTTCATGGGACACCATATGACCCCTAACAACACCATAGGACCCCTTAAGACACTAAATAATGTTGTTACGGGTCATATTGTGTCCTTCAACCCCGTAAGACACAATATGATCCCTAACGACATGATTTGGTGTCTTAAGGGGTCCTATGGTGTTGTTAGGGGTCATACGATGTCCATAGGGGTCATATGGTGTATTGGGACACCACAGGACCCCTTAGGACACAATATGACCCAAAGCGACCCAATATGGTTTAATTAGGGGTCATATGGTGTCCTAAGAGGTCATAAGGGTTCATGGGACACCATATGACCCCTTAAGACACTATATGACCCCTAATTACCTGATTTGGTGTCTTAAGGGGTCCTATGGTGTCCCAAGACACCATATGACTTGTAACAACACCATAGGACCCCTTAAGACACCAAATTGTGTCGTTAGGGGTCATATTCTCTCTCTCTCTCTCTCTCTCCTTCTCTCTCTCTCTCTCTCTCCTTCTCTCTCTCCTTCCCTCTCTCTCTCTCTATCTCTCTCTCTCTCTCTCCTTCTCTCTCTCTCTCTTTCTCCCTCTCTCCCTCTCCTTCTCTCTCTCTCTCTAAAATATGACTAATAAAATCTGATATCCAATTTAATCAGATATTGGATTTCTGCCATGTGGCAGTTTACCAAATAAATGGCGACAACAGGAATTTTTTTGGGGAACACAAATTTTTGTAGTCTAATTTTCATATTTCAAATTACGGCTCTGGAATGCTTTGGTATTTGGCTTGGAAGTGACAAGCCTAAAAAGTCAATTGAAAAAAATGTGTTTTTCAGTATTCCTTGATTTTCCAGACTTTACACAAGTGGCTGACGACTTTTTTTGTAACCAAAATTGATAAAACAAAAAGGGTTTTTTAAGGACGTTCCCAACTTTCTAACAATATAAGGCTTGTCTTATTTCGACTTTAATAAATAATTATTATTTATTTTCTAATTGAATTCTGACAATAGTCCTGATTGATATACTAATTAAAAAACACTCATAACTTTCAAACGGTATAACATTTTTTGAAACCAAAACATGCATCACATCCTATGCTTTGTCTACTATAGGGAAAAAATAAAAAAAATTAAATTTCTTAAGGTTTTGACCAAGTTAAGGTGGTCAAACGTAGGAATTTCTGATTTTTTGAAATTTCATTGCCACTTAAGGGCCTGTTTTGGCACACCATGATCCTGCACATACCCAAATACAACATAACCAATTTATGATCTTGACAAGAGAAAGTAAATAATAGATCATTGAGATAATGAAGCTAACATACCCCGATCTAATCTTGGAAGCCTTGCAGCAAGTCATTTCCAGCAGGTAGAACTAGAGGAACAATATGTTTCTCTCTAGTAGACCCATTGCAATTATGACAAGCTATTGGTGCATTACAACATACTCATTGCCAAAAGGCAAGACCACCATTGAAGTAGTGGGTTGCTTGTTGAGCCACTACAAGAAAATGTCATCCACAAGGAATGTCGAGAGTTAATACATAGGTAACCCAACATGGATCGTTAGGAATATAGTGCCTCTCATAAACATATCAAGTGCATGGATCCAACCTATATTCAACGACTATAAGGATGCAAGTCTCTTGGTCACGTATTCTACATGACCTTAGTGTTCTTCCTTTTCTCAACCTTTGTACACTCCAATTAAATATTTTATACAATGATATAGGTTATAATTAGTTCTATTTTTTAAACATCCTACCTATGTCATTATTTGACTTTCTCACCTATAAGGATATCTTTGTGAATGAGCTTGTCAACCTTCTCTATACACCAATAATGGATATCTATGATATAATAATCTACCAAATCATTCTTATAGATAAGTTCAAAGAGTCTAATAGGGTAAAAAATGTTATCCATATTAGACTGATGGCTAATCCCATAAAAATTCTATAATACTCACATATTTCTAGGTCTCTTGAAACATGTTGATTATTTTAGCCTCAATCTTGTTTTGAATGTGAATCTTAATTACCCATGGATAATAAGCAATCACATAAAATCTATAAGATTACACTTTTAAAATCAACCAATATTTAAACCTTCTTGTATTTCTATGTATAATTATATTTTTAATATAGTATCAACAACTTATAGACATGTGTTAATTAGCACCACCTATAAATATGTTTAACTAATGGATAACTAGTTATAAAGTAGAGTTTATTTAAATAATTCTATAAATAAATGTATCCTAAAATATGGTCTCTCCTTAATTGTAATCTATGCACGATTAAACTTACGCATTAAAGTACAAACTTTGTAATTTTTATCTATAAATAAATGATATTTACTTTGTCAATACAAATAATTACAATTGGCAGCTAATAATCTCTAGT
Organism: Cryptomeria japonica; assembly: GCF_030272615.1. Taxonomy (NCBI): domain Eukaryota; kingdom Viridiplantae; phylum Streptophyta; class Pinopsida; order Cupressales; family Cupressaceae; genus Cryptomeria; species Cryptomeria japonica. The sequence continues at coordinate 61,124,864 of NC_081408.1, read as the reverse complement.
CCATCAAACTACATGTTCTTGTTCTCACTTGAATTGATTTTTTTTATTTTTATTTTTTGAAATATATGTCTAGATCTTAGCATTGCGAAAAAAATGGTTGAGGATGTCACCTTTATGTGAACAATCAATATACCACCATATTAGGTTATTTTCCTTCTTTGTAATATCACTTTTGAGAAATGATAAGGCCCATTATATAAATTATAAGATTATAGCTAAATTATATATGGTTTCTACTATGGCTCATCACATATGACCCTTAAAAGGAAGATTATGCACATAATATTAGAGAAGATGATTTTATTGAGGTATCCATGGATTTAATGATTTCAAATTATTAAGCATCAAAGACAATAAAAATAGCCTTTTAAAACATCACATGTCATGCAAGCACCAATTCTAACATGCCAAAATTCTTACTTTCACCAATGGGAAGTCTTATATTCATGAATCCTTCACAATACTAGAAATATCAATAATACTTATGTGTGCATCAATCATTCGGATCAAAGAGGATTCTCTCCTTTCAAAAACCACATCCCTTTGTCATTAGATTATCCAAATTTTTTTTTTTTGGTCCATAGTTTTCATATTACTCTAGTAAGATGAGAGATAATAAAATAACACACACAATAAGTAATGTATTCTATATATGGAAGTGATAGGATGAAATACATAGAAAAATAAAGTGGCTTATATAAGCCTTCTTACAATTCTTCATGCACAAACACATGATTACATAGAAAACTATTGAAAACACTTACTAAACACTAACACACAAACATATAATCTTATGAACCTTGGTTTTAACTCTGTGACAAACAAACACAATATAACAATCTAACACACACCAAGACTTCCAAACCATAGGAAACACAATAGCTGACACTATACACCTAATCATTTTCTAAAGACTCTAAGAATAGAGACAATTTCAAACCTATCAGCCTAATTATTTATTGAAAGTTCTAAACATGGAGACAAAGTTCCTTATGTTTCTTTCCCTAACTTGAAAATTATTGCTAGTCAACATGTCACTTAGCTTTGTGACATTACATTTAATTTGTGCTCCTTCTTCTCCTATCATTACCATTCTAATTGCTTTACAAATATCCTCCTTGGTAAAAGACCCATCCTCTTCATTTCTTCTCACCTCCACTCCAACCTTAAGCTCTTGTGCAAGCTTTGCATTTAACCCTTGCTCAAATTGCATTGGAAGAGTTATGAGTGGCACCCCAAACCTTAACCCTTCTGTCATTGAATTCCACCCACAATGAGTTAAAAACGCACCTATAGAAGAATGATTCAAAATATGTAACTGTGGAACCCACTTTGTCGCCACCAATCCCTTTTCCTAAAAAAAAACAAAAAAAAACAAATGAAAGCAATTATCAAATACAACACACCAATTTATGGTCTTGGTCAGAGAAAAGAAAGAATAGATCATTGAGATAATGAGGCTAACATACCCCGATCTGATCTTGGAAGCCTTGCAGCAAGTCGTTTCCGGCAGGCAGAACCCAGAGGAATGACACCGTGCTCTCCAGCAGACCCATTGCAATTGCGGCGAGCTCTTGTTGGGTTAGAACGTACTCGCTGCCAAAAGACAAGACCACCACCGAACCAGCGGGCTGCCTGTCGAGCCACTGCAAGCAAATGTCATCGATGGGGAGTGGCGGGAGTTTAGGCATGAGTAACCCAACAGGTATCACCGGCCGCTTTCTGAGGCTCTGCAAATACTCGACGTACACCCCTTCCAACTCCAAACACGTATTGCATGCAACTGCCCAACTCTCCCGCACGCAAATGCTGGCCCGATCGGAAATGCTAAGCCCATCTGCGTGCTTCTCATATAGCTCGAGGACCCTCTGAGCTTGAAACAAATGGCGCTGAATAATCGTTGAAGGGAATCCGGGTGGCGAGACGATCAGATCCTGGGCGATTGGGTTTCCTGGTGCGATGTCGAGCTGTCCTTCTCCAAAGCTGAAGCTGGCCATTCCCAATATGAGGAAGAATATGGTGGGAATGGGCTTGGCCAGACGAGGAACCCAATGCTGCACCAAATCGTGGATTACCAAGTCTGGTGAGAGCTGTCGCAATAGAGCTTCGAAGGGCTTTTCCAGAAGGTCCATGGCTGTTTTGAGTAAGGGTAGTAGGAGTGGCGCTTCTCCTCTCTTGGCAGCATCTGCGGAGGACTCTACGCCTTTAGGTAGCCCTTCCACGGAGGGCATCGCCAGTTCCACCAGATCTATTCCCTCAGCGTCCGATATTTGAGGTTCAATTCGTCTGATATTCAGCGGGGTTGAGACGAAGAAAATTTTAAAATCATGACTGGCCAGGCTTTTGGCAAGCTCAACGAAGGGCGTAATGTGACCGTGGGCAAACCAAGGAAACATCACCACACGAAGCTCTCTCTGCTTTTCTTCCGCCATTGACGTTGCACCTCAAGTTTCAACCAAGCACACTAATTTCAGAGTCCAAAGCCGTTTTTATTGACAATTTTCCTTGACTTTTAAATGTTTTTAAATGTTTTTTCACTTTTATGAACTGCGTACCTGGAAATTTACTAACTGCAATCCTCATACTCATCACGTTTGCTCGTACGAAATTCAGTGCATCATTATTCGCATGTTTCAATTTGTCCCTTACTACGTAAATGTGTTCAATTTAGGAATTCAAACTCGTCATTATCAGTGGTAAATCGACATTCATTATCAGTGATAAATTCACATCCAGAATCGTGGTTATTCTAGTTCTAAAACAGATCTTTCTTACAGCGTGTTAGTCAATTCTTTTGTCAATTTCATTTTGAACTAAAGCAAAGTACATTGCATTATTCGAATTTCATTGTGAACTAAAGTAAAGTACATTGCATTATTCGAAGCTTCACGGGAGTTAGAATGAATCAGCTTTATCAGAGGCTCTGAGCTTCAAATCCCGTGGAAAATTGATTATGTTCATTCAATGTGTGCTATCAGGATAAAACCTTGCTCTCTTAAAACCAAAGATAAAAAAGCTGCTGTGCATCTTAATCGTACTGTTTCACATGTTTCAAATTTATATCATTGAAAAGTGAGGGATGTGGACATTTTTCGTTGTCACGTGGTAAATTAATGTAAGGTGGACGTTTATTGGGGTTACTTTCTCATATTATTTTGCAGCAGACAGTACTTGTTTAATATTGGAAACAAAGCACACTATCAGTTTACAGCTCCAAAGTCAATTATCTTATCATATCAAGAGGAAAATGATATTCGTTTTGGCGACGTACATTTTCATCTTCATCACTTTCTGAGAAAGTTCCCAACACTCAGCATTGTTTGTCTTGTCCTCTTCGTGGCATAGCAAGAAATAACAGGACAAGACAAACAAATAATTCCATATGTACGAAGAGGACAAGACAAACACTTAAGATACTCGATAGAATTATTTTTGCCAAACGATTAACCAACTTCGTCTTAGCTTCAATATTTCGAATATTATTTGCCAGTGCAACAACAATTATAATACTCGATAGAATTCTTTTTGCTTTGTGTTTCAATGGATGCTCGTATTCTATTGAAAAGCTTCCATGCAGAATTGGCTTTACAACCGCCAAGTGCGTTTGGTTGAGTTTTTCAAAAGACTTACCAACGAATCCACATTTTGTGTATATGCTGCCACATTCCTTTAAGACATTTTGGTAAACAGTTTACATGCCTTATGTATGCTTCCACGTTTTGCATATGTTGTGTTCTACCGTAGCAATTGCAATTACAACCTTCGGCGAAATTCTTCTCTACTTTATGCTTTGATAGATGTCATACCCTATTGCACAGGTCAGGATGTTAGGAAAGGGTGGCGAATTTGCTGATGGCTTAAATCATAAATATTAAGTTTTGATTTCTAGGTTTAAAAGTGTCGAACATTCAGAATTGACTAACATTTTCTAAACATGAAATATTGCTAAATGTGTGATTTAAGACTGGTCGTGAATTTGAACTCCATGTCTCTTAAACACACAGAATTGACTAACATTCTCTAAAATTAATATATTGCTTAATATAAGATTTAAGACTGATCGCAAATTTGAACTCCAGTCCTCTTAGAAGTTGTTGAATCTTTTCAACAAACCAATTATGTTCATATCGTCCACTCAAGCATTTCATTCCTTGGGATGACATCTCTTCGAGGAACTCTGGCAAATGGTTCATTTGTGGAAAAATAGGTTCATGTAGCCGCCGTGCATTTGCTCCAAAGTTTCTCAAGCCTTCTTCAAAAAATCCATTTAGTGCGTATTGTGCAATGATGCATTCCATGAATTTGAAATCTCTTAGGATTTTTGTTAAACGTTTCAAGTGCGCTTTGACTGTGTTCTCCACGTTTTGTATATATGTCTTCTGCAAGTGGTTTGCATTTTCTTGAAAGTTTTAAAATCCTCTTCAATAAATTTTACATTGCAATCGACGAGAACTCATTTCTTCAAGGCATTTTAGTAAGCCATTCATGTGCTTTTCATTATAACTCTCGTCACAGTTATAGACGTGGAACTCAGCATTACACCTGCGACTTACGTTTGCTGGAAAGTTTCTAAAGCCTGCTTAACAAATCTTGTCTGTGCATGTCGTGTAATCATTTCTGTGTGCATGTCGTGTAATCATTTCTGTGCTTACAAAATAATAAAACCTTGGAGGCGTTCTGTCAGAGATTCAAGTGTTTTGTCAATGATGCAGTTGCAATGGCCACTCTTAAATTACATATATTAAACAACATATTAAATTTTAAATTTAGAAAATACCAATGAATTCTGAATGTTTAAAGCTTTTAAATCTAAAAATCAAAACTTAATATGTATAATTTAAGTCAACCAAATTAAAATTACATCATTCGAATGCACTTCCTTTATCCTTTTAAGCTTTAATGGAAATCCATAGCGTGTTCCAAAGCTCCTTGTTTGCCCAGGTAGGGGGAGATGTAATGAAGATCATTGCGATTCGATGCATTTTTAATCATTGAGGAAATGAAACTTGAAAGCCGTTTTGGAATAACTAATTCTTTTCCAAAGGAAAAACTTGCAATAACTCATCGTACAACGTGTCGACTTTTCAACAAACTTGGCCAACTTTAGTAAGTCACTGATCAGTGATTTATAATGCATCGACGTGTTTCATGATTGGAATGCATCGACGTGTTTCAAAACTAAAACAATTCACCGACAATTCAAGAGCTAAGCTGAGTGTATCGGTGTTTTTATGAAGTGAACCAAATCACCGCATTCATTCATTTGTGTTGTCGGATACTTTAGAAACTTTGCAAAATGACCAATGACTCTTGATAAAAACTAACAAATAAATGACTAACCATCCATATCAAACTTTATCATTAATTTGTATTAATTCTAAAAGTCTCCAAAGGTGTTTGAGTGACCTGTCAAAACCGAATTGCCAACTCCATTCTGTTTGGTGAATTCCATAAATTTGGCAATTTCTTAACATGTACCAATTTGTCAATGGACTTTTATTCCTATTAGACTACTCTCGCTGATGGTGTTAGAGGGACATTGCAATCTTTTCATTCGGCATAGTGCATATTATTTCAAGGCAACTTTATGACATCACTAAAAACTTCTATAAGCACATAGTCCACTGATGTTTTAAGGGATTACAATAAAAGAACCAATTGCAATGCCAACACTTTAGACTATGGAGGTTCTTTATATAAGGAATTTAATACAAAAGTTAAAAAATTTCCTCCTTAGTAAAAGATCCATCCTCTTCATTTCTTCTCACTTCTATTCCTACCTTAAGTTCTTGTGCAAGATTTACATTTAACCCTTGATCAAGTTGTATTGAAAGAGTTATAAATGACATTCCAAACCTTAATCCTTTTGTCATTTAATTCTACCCACAATGAGTTAAAAATGCATTAGTAGAAGGATGATTTAAAATATATGTAACAGTGGAGCCCACTTTGTGGCCACCAATCCTTTTTCACATTAAATAATTCAAACAATGAAAACTGGGTTTCAAATACAACATACGCCAATTTATGATCTTGACTAATAGACCATTGAGACAATGATACTAACATACCTCGATCTGAGCTTGGAAGCCTAGCAACTTGTCCTTTTTGGTGGACATAACATAGAGGAATGACATGTTGCTCTCCTACACACCCATTGTTATGGTGAGAAGATCTTGGTGTGTGAGAATATACTTGTTGCCGAAAGCCAACACCACCATCAAAGCAACAGTTTTCCTATCAAGACACTACAAGCAAATGTCATCAATGGGGAGTGGTAGGAGTTTATGCATGAGTATTCCAAGAGGGAACATTGGCTGCTTCACAAGGCTCGACAAATACTTGATGTAATACCCTTTCAACTCCAAAAATGTGCCCAATTTTTCACATTCAGATGTTGATCTAGTCAATGAAACGAAGACAATCTATATGCTTCGCATATAGCTCCAATGTAAAATTTGCAATTGAATCTGCAAGTAAAATAAGGATCTAGCTGGAAAAGAGAAGACAAACTTACAGATATAAAATAGATAAAACATTGTAGTTGAAGAATGAAAAATTAAATTGTGTATATTCACAATCTTCAAAGATACATGATTTATATAGAGATAACCACCACATTAACAACAAGGATAACATCTGCATAAAACAAAACTTGTGGTGAAAGAGGCAAATATAACAAGATTAACTTGTTGTTCACCTTGGTTAGCCTTACATACGAGCATGCAATCATAAGTTGTCTATAAATAATGGTGAAAATTGGATTTATGTGCTAACACCCCCCCTAAATCTAACTGAGACATAATCCTAATGAAAGGAAAGAGGGAAAACCAAGTGGAAACAAAACCCTCTGTCAAAATTTACACTAACTCTACATGACACCAACTATACTGCAATGACCTTCACCCCAAGAAGGTCTTGGAGAAAGTGAAATCTGAAAAGAATTGGCATGGAAGGACCAAATATCTCCCCATAATATGCAGTCAATGGTAGATGCTTGAAATTGGATGCAAAAGATGGACCACGATTGTTGAACAACATTCCTCCCCTTAAGAAGAAACAAAACCAAATACAATACAAATGCAGGGATGCTTCCCATTTTGGATATGAATTGGTTGGAATTGTAATCCAATTGTATCATGATGTCTTTGAAAGCTTCTCAATAGTATCTATGTCGATTTTAAAAGTTGTCATAATCAAACAAGCATTGTAAGCCACACTACTGATGATGACAATATAGAGTTTAATGAAGACCAATGTAGATCATAGTCTAAAGGCAAAGATGATCTCTCCAAATGATGCTCAAATGTTTTTAAGATAATTCCAAAGTGTGACAAATGCTAATAAGATAAATCGGGTACCATAAAAGATTTAGGTACAATGACCATGGATGTATGGTGATAGATGGACCAATGAGAATTTGATAGAAGCAAATATAGGCAAAGAGAGAAAAAGAGGGTCTGAAGATGCACCCATAATATCAAAAAAAGATTTATCAACTCTATAGGAGTTGTCAAAAAAGAGGATATGAATTGGTCCTCAATGGTGTCCTCCAAGTCAACAATGTGGGACTCCACAAACAATGAAAAAATATTTTTCAAATAGGAATCCCAATCATGAAGACAAAGAGATGAATTATCCTGCTTAACAGGAATAATGGTCTCAATCAATGAAGGTACAACAACTGTCTCTACAGATAGAAAAGGAGCAAATTGAGATTTTGATGCACTCTCAAATAAGAATTGAAAAATATTATGTGAGAAACTAAGACATAATATCCATGTTGATTGCTCCCACAATATTTACATCTACAACTTATGTTGCAATAGCACTTCGAAGGGTTTCTCCAAAAGATCCCTAGTAGCGACAAGTAAAGGTACCACCTAATTATTTTTCCTAATTTTTAAGATAACACTTTTACAAATTCAAGTCTTAGTTTAAAAGATATATCAAACTATAACTTAAACTAACTAGTAGACAAAATGTTTATGCTTTTCAAATAAAATATCTATCAAATATAAACTATTATAACTATTGAAAACAACTATTCTATGCATTAAATTTGAATTTGAATGGCCCTGGTGCGGGTTTCCCGTGTGTTGGGGGTCCAGGGGATTCCCTTGTGACTTGCCCCTCCACCGAATCGGATCTTGATCCCTCAGATGGGGCCTCAAATGATACATGGGATGGTGCGGTACTCTGCAGAATACTGCCATTGGTAAATCTGCCATCTTTGACAAACCTGTTGGTGTTGAGGACCCTAATATTGCAGAGATCTTTTTTAAGATTTTGTCGGCGGAGTGCAATAAGGAATGGGATTCTTTATTTGCATCTAATCTTAAGAGTAAGGCCATTTCGCCTGTTCCGCATAAAGTTGACATGGAGTTTGGTGCTTACTCCATCTCTATCCTAGACTGTATTGTGGATCAGAATATGGCTCACATGAACTTAGTCTTGGTGGGTAATTTTGTTGGACCACGTCCCAATATTGAGGTTATTAGAGCCCGGGTGTCTAGAAAATGGAAGGGTAAGGGTCAAATTGATGTTGTTGCTATGATTGGTGGCTTCTTCTCTTTTTCATTTTCTTGTGAGGAAGATCTATGATCTGTTTTGGTGGGTGGTCCCTGGATGTTGGGAAAAGCCTCGCTGGCCCTCAAAAAGTGGGAACAAGGATTTAATCCCAAAGATTGGGAATGTAATGAAGCCCTAATCTAGGTCAGATTGCCAGGTTTACCCATGGATTTCTGGGGAGAAGAGATTTTTGTGGGAATTGCAGCTTGTTTTGGTGAGCTAATTTTAGTTGACCCAATGACTACAACTAAAAGACGCTTGGTTTATGCCAGATTGTGTGTCAATGTCAAATAGTCTTCAAACCTGCCATTCAAGATTGATCTTTTCTCTAAGTTGGGCAGATGGGTGCAAAAAGTGGAGTATGAATCCTTCCCGTTTGTGTGTTTCCATTGAAAAAAAGTGGGTCATTGGACCAAGCAGTGTCCATCTAAACCAAAGAATGAATGGAGAAGAGGAATGACAAGCCACTCTTAGAGAAGAGGGATGCCCTTCCCTCTGATCCTCCCTTAGAAGGATTCTGCAATGATTATAATGGATATGTTGATCCCTCTATCCATCCCCTGATTGTGGGGGATGGGGTCTTGCCTAGAGCTGGTTTTACTTCAAAAGTACTTGTGGTCCCTAATCCTAACCCTCCACTCTTAGTGGAGAATTTTTGGAAATCACCTATTGTGAATGCTCCATGTGAAGAAGGGGATACTATTAATTCTAATGGAATTGTCCTGGATATTCCCATTCATCTGGTCATTGATAGGTAACTTTGTTGAGGCGAAACCCCAAGTTTCTCTAACACTGGAATCATCCCAAGAGGACTCTTGTCCTTTTATTGAGGTCAAACCCAAAAATAGAAGAAGGGACTCCCCTATTGGCCAAACTACTCCGGCCTCTAAAAGGTTTCAACCAAAAATAGATAAAAAGCGGACTGTGGGTCGAATTCAAGGGGGGTGGGAGGCCACCCAATGCGGTTAGTAGAGATAGGTAGAGTCGGGCTTCCATTGCAGATGAAGCTCAGAGAATGTTACCAAAAATGGGGATGGGATCCCCCTCTCTTGCTAAATGAAAATTATTTCATGGAATATAAGGGGATTGAATCATCCCCATAAGCATTATCTGCTATCCAACTTGGTTAGGGATCATAAGCTGGATATTTTCCTTGTTCAAGAAACTAAAAAGCTTGGTAATAAAGTGGACAAGATTAGATTGGTGACTTTTTGAGATTGTGGTGTTCACTGTGTTGATGCAGATGGTGCTTTAGGAGATATCACCACTCTTTGGAATCTGAGACTGTTATGTGGTAAGATGATTCTCTCTTCTCCTAACCAAATTTCTACTAGATTCTATAATCTTAAAGATGGATCCTCCTGGATTATTTCCAACATCTATGCTCCTAATGGGAGAACTGCTAGGAAAGTTCTTTGGTCTTCCATTTGCCATGCTAGATCATTGTTCCCTAATGAGAAATGAATTCTTCTGGGCAATTTCAACACGCCTCTCTCAAAATTGGAGAAATATGGGAGCATGCCTATTTCTATTGATAGTAGGCAAGTCTTGGCTGACATAATTAATTCTTTGAGCCTATTGGACCTGGATCTTATTGGAGCTAAATTCACTTGGCCAATAGATGCAATGGGGAGGATCTCATTTAGGTTAAGCTAGATAGGGGCCTTGTCTCTCCTGATTGGATACAGAATGCTTCCTGTAAACTCAATGCCTTGTCCTGAGTAGGATCTGATCACTTCCCTATTTTTCTTTCAGTGACTCTGTTGTCTGGAAGAAAGGCGTACCCCTTCAGATTTGATAAAATGTGGCTAATGGCCCCTAACATCCATGATAAAATTATGGAGTGGTGGATTATAGATATCCAGGTATGACCATGTTTCGTATTGCCAATAATCTATCCAATGTCAAGTCCAATATTCAATGCTGGAACAAGTCCTCTTTTGGTAGTATTTTCAAAATTAAAGATAAGCTCAAGTAGGATCTTGAGGAGGTTCAAAAGCATATCCAAGATTTTGGGTTTGATAATGACGTCTTGAACAAAGAAATTGAGATTTTAACTAAACTGTATGATATTATTTCCGAAGAGGAGGAATTCTGGAAGCAAAGATCTAGAGCCTTATGGCTTAAAAGTGGTGACAAAAATACTAAGTTTTTTCATATGATGGCCCTCAAGAACAGGGTTACTAATAAAATCAATAAAATTCAAGTCGCCCAAAGATCGATTGATAAATTGATAAGCATGAAGAGATTTTCCAAGAAGCCATCAGCTACTTCACTAATCTCTTGTTGGTTGATGATCCTCTTAATTCTTTAGCCCCAGATGAGATCTTGCAGGAAGTTCCCAACATTGTCTCTCAGGATATGAACTTGGAACTAACCAGAATCCCCACTCATGATGAAGTTCGCAATGCGGTCTTTTCTTTTGAAGGTAACAAAGTCCCTAGCCCTGATGGCTTCCCTCTATTCTTCTTTCAAAACTTTTGGCAGATCTTATGCTCTGATGTGGTCATCATAGCACAAGAGTTTTTTGGGTCTTGCTCTCTTCTGAAGGAGCTAAATGCCACCTTCTTTGTCCTCATTCCCAAGAAACCTGATGCTTGTTCTTTTGAAGATTTTAGACCTATTAGTCTTTTCAATTCTATCTATTAAATTTTCACCAAGATCTTGGTGCTCGGGCTTAAGAAATACCTTCCATCTTTAATTTCAAAACACCAGAATGGGTTTCTTTCTAGGAGGTAGATTTTGGATTCTGTATTTGTGGTACATGAGAACATTCACTCCTTATCTATCCATAAAAAAACTTGGTTTTTTTTCCTAAAATTGGATATGTTGAAAGATTTTGATAGAGTCAATTGGATTTTTCTTCTCAGAATCCTTAGGAAGTTTGGATTTGGAGATAACTTCATCTAGATTATTGATCAAGGTGTGTCCACTCCCAAATTTTTAGTCTTGATCAATGGAGCTGCCTCTAGTTTCTTCTTTGCATCAAGGGGCATTAGACAGGGGGATCCTTTATCTCCTTTCCTTTTCATTCTTATCAGTGAAGCTCTTAATAAAATTATCCAAAGGGAAGTTAGAAAAGGTAATATTTTGGGCTTACAACTCTCTTCTCGGGCCTCGACATGCTCTCACCAACAATTTGTCGATGATACTTTGTTGATGGAGGAATGTTCGGCTAAGGAAGATAAGAATTTAAAAAATCTCTGGATGCTTATGAGAAAGGCACTGGACAAAAAATTATCTTGGCTAAAAGCTCCATTTTTTTCTTTAACACCCCAGAGCACGGGAAAATGAAGATTGCCATGATTCTATGGTGTAAAGTTGGAATTCTACCCAACACTTATTTAGGTCTTCCCCTCTATCATGGCATGGCCCCTGATTCCTTTTGGGTGAACCTTATTGTTAGATTCCAAAATAAGTTGGCTAGGTGGAAAGTTGCATTGTTAAGCCAAGCTAGTAAGCTCCATCTACTCAAAGCTATGCTACAGAGCCTCCTAGTGTATGTTATGAGTTTATTCAAAATCCCCATCAAAATTGTTGATAAACTGGAAAGAATTCAAAAAAAAATTGTGTAGGGACTAAAATTAAGAATAGATTGCATCATGTGGCTTGGAAACAAGTTTTCCCTCCCAAGTCCATGGGGGGGGGCGCCGGACTTTAGAAATCTGAGAGATTTCAATAAATCCTTGATGGCCCAACAACTATGGAGATGTCTTAAAGAGAATAATGAATGGATTGACATTTTCAAACATAAATACCACATTCAGGGTATCCAAAACACATTGGAATCTTATGACCTTCCCAACTCTATCTCTGATTTATGGAGCAATTTCTTTAGTTCCACCAATATTATTTCGCATGTTTGTAGAAGGGTGTTGGGGAATGGAACCAAAATCAGATTTTGGGAGGACTGGTGGATTGGTGATGGCCCCCTTTCGGATTATGTTTGGGCTCCTCCTTTCAAAGAGTTATGTCTCAAAAAAATTGTCTCTTGGGTGGCTGATTATATTAGAGATGGAGCCTGGGTAAGATCTCTACCATTGACAATCTTTGCAAAAGAGGTCTTCCTCTTACTAACAGATGCTTCCTATGCAAAGAAGCGGAGGAAAATACTGGTCATCTACTGTTGCACTACTCTTTTGCCATGGATATCTGGAGTTTCTTCCTTGATATCTGGAACACTAATTGGGTATTCCCTAATTTTGTTCAAAGGTTGTGGTTTGAATGGAAGTGCCCCTTCGACAATTAGGCTTTGGCAGTCATCTGGAATATGTCTCTTCCTCATATTGCTTGGGGTATTTGGAAAGAAAGAGACAATAGAGTTTTTAGAGATTTGGAATCTCCTGCGCTTGTTGTGGCTATTAAAATTAGAAATGCTATCAAGGAGAATTTTCTTCACTCTAGCCCCAGTAGAAGGAAGGACCATCCTCTCCCTACTCTCCAGGAGGAGTGGGATACTATCAAACGGTGGCAAATTAGTTGGAATATCTTCATCCCTATGCACAAAATTAAACAGTGTAGACAAAATGTTCTATGGCATACCCCCATGCGGGATGGATCAAAATCAATGTGGATGGGGCCGCTAAAGGAAATCTTGGGTTGGTTGGGTGTGGGGGAGTGGCTAGGAATCATATGGGTCTGCTGGTTTCTGCAATGGCACTCCCTCTAGGCACCCAGTCCAACCATTTTCTGGAGGTCAGCGCTGCCCACTTTGGGTTACACATGGCTAAAAAAGAAGGATTTAGAAAGGTCTAGCTGGAATCTAACTCACTCAACATTATCAATTGTTTGAATGGGTGTACGGATCCTAGCTAGACTATTGCCAACTTGATCAAAGATTATTGTGATATGATTAAAGAGTTGGATGAATTAAAAATTTCTCACGTATTTCAAGAAGGCAATCAAGCGGCGGATTTATTGGGCAATATGGAGGTGGGCTACTTGGTAGTTAAATGGTGGAGCAATCGGGACTCTTTCCCAAAATAATTGTGCGACCTGGCATATGATGATACCATCCACTTGCGATAATCAATGAAAAATAATCATGATTTGATAAAGTTGTTGGGGAAATGGTTGCCTTTCAATTTCCCTATTCGAAGATCTAGAAACTTCCCTTGTGCCTGGATTTTTTGTCTTATTGTGTGGCCCCTATCCTGCTTTTGTTTGGAGACTTGTCTGGTGTGGCCCATTTCCTACTGGCGACCTGGATCATTATGGGTGGGGACAAGAATAGGTAAGAGTCACCCACTTTTGAGAAGTGGAAGAAAAAAAAGGAGGTGTGGCAAGAAATTGTTGATGGAGGAATGGTTCCCTTCTTGGAAATACTCCATGGCCCTTCTCCTCTGCTCACGAAAACATTTGTCAAGATACAAGAGGAGATTGATTACATGTTCAAAGTTCCATACTCTTTAGCATTTTTTAACTTGATGTATGTATGTCATGGTGTGTATAAGGATAGATATTGTACATGTAGTGAGAGTTGTGAGAAGGTATATGAATAGTATTAGAAAAGAGCAATGAAATGTAGTAAAGTAAATTCTTAGGTATTTGAGAGGTATTACTACTTAGACATTATGTTATGGAGGTTCCCATTCTACTCTACATGGATATGTTGATTTAGATCTAGCAAGTGATATTGATAACATGAGGAGCACCACAGGGTATGTGTTTATTGTGGGTGGGATAATCGTTAGCTGGATTTCATGATCTTGCAAAATGCTTTTACACTTTCAAATATAAAATTAAAATATGTTACTACTACCAAGGCTAGTAAAGAGATGATTTGATTATAAAGGTTTGTGGAGGAATTGGGACAGTAGCTGGAGTATAGCAGATTGTATAGTGATAGTCAAAGTTCCTTTCATCTTACAAAGAACTCAACCTTCCATTGTAAGACTAAACATATAAAAATAAGGTACCCTTCCACACTATTAGTTTTAGAAGATGGATAAGATACAAACTAACCAAAATCTTGCAAATATGTTTGTGTATGCGCTTTTTTTTCAACTTGTATTTTGGAGACAAACGGTTACATAACCGCTTCTTTATTTCCCTATTTTCTTGCAATGTGGCGGCTCCATCCCTCATCGACTTTTGGAGTCTTATCTACAACTACCATCAGCATTTTTATTTGCTTTGGCAATAAAGCAAAAGGACCCATGCATCATACTCTGTAAGTGTTTTAGTTTATTTAAAAATTCATTGATGATTTGAGTTACTTTGAAAAGTAGTTAAACTGGCCGATCAGCATCATCATTGAATGGGGAATCTCCTTCAACTCTTATTGGTTCTTTAAAACACTTCAGAAAGCCAATAAAATAACCGACTCAATCTTAAGATTCAATCTTAATATGCATATCATAATCTCTATCGGTGATTTAAAACACTTCGGTAACTGAACGAAATGACCGATAGGTATGTGTTCAAAAGGTCGATTCCCTGTTGCTTGGTAGAGAGCTACATATTGGCTTATGTTTCGGTTAACTGTAGAAGGTCGGCAGCTTTATTTAGTTTGTTAAATAGGCGATAGAGACAGCAAAATTTATATTGTCGACTTTCACCAATCTTTCTCAAACCAACAACTTTATGTGCACGATTAGATCACTGATAGGATGAATCAATTTTCCTTTGATGTTTTGTAACCTTTCCTTAAGTCATATCAGCAACCAAGAGTAGTAGTAAAATTTATTGGGTGGACCGATGAGCTGAAATGTTCTTCTATCGTCAGTGATTGGGGATATCATTAACTAGGAGGTTCCCAATACAAGATTTGACATAAAAGTTCAAAATCTCTCAAATTTAAAAGTTGGGCTATCAGTAATCTAAGAGGAAACAAGTAAAATTCTTCATATACATTAGGGGCTTGTTTAAGAGCATACACAATGAACATTAAAACTTAAAAAACAAGTGAAGAATCTTGAAATAACAAAAAAAAAATCTCTCTTAAAAACAAATGAAAAGTCTTACAAAAATCTTTGTGGCTACTTGATGTAGATTTACTCATGAAGATCACCTTACAAGAAAGTACTCTTCAAAAATCCATTAAGTAAAATTAGTCATCTCTAAGATGCAACAATAGTGAGGACAACATGAATAGAATCCATCTTGTCTTTTAGTCTCATTAGAATACATTTACAATTATAGATCAAACTTATTTTTCTTATGCACAACCCACTTTCTTTTTCCACTTTTTAATTTGTTGGAATTAATAAGTAATTGTTCTTGTTTCTTATTTCAAAATATTTTCAAATTTAAATAATGGAAATGTGTGCTTAAATTTTTTGAGATAAAGGATTGATCATAAGAGGTAGACACATAATTGTTATCCATATCTATATCCTCTTAATGAGTTTATGATATTTTCCTTAATATTTATTTAATTACTTTGGCATGAATAATTCATAATGATTCATAATAATTCATGAGCAAGTCAGAGGAGAAGGAAAGCATAAAGTGCCCCTCCCTTTTGAAATTATATTGACATATGTGTCCCAATTTATATTTGCATAATGGAATCTTCTTATATTTCTCTACGTAACTACATTTGTATTTAATGTATGTGCTTCATGTATAGTATCAAGGGTATTTTTATGGTTAAGGAGCTAACGATATAAATTAAATCATCCACATACAAGAAAAGAATCAAAATCTCATCTTCATCTCTCAAAATATACACTATGTGATTTAAGTGAAAACAAGTGAAAGTAGAAGCAAGCAAACAACCATCAATCTTCTTAAACAATTCTTAAGAAACCTTAATTATACATGATTATCTTTAATATAACTATACATGGAAAAAAACCATGCAACTACTATATATAATTAGGGACAATTTATTTTGTAAAATCACACACTTACAATTGAACACTAACAATTTATGGACCTCATCATCAAACTTATTTTTCTTGTTCTTAATTTGTTTTTTTCTTTTATAAAATATAAGGCTAGATCTTAGCATTGTAATAAACAAGTAAAATAGAGTGATGTCTATGTGAACAATCAATGGGTCATCATATTTGCTCATGAACTTCCTTTGTCACATCACTTCTGGGAAATAATAAAGCCTACAACATAAACCATCAATTACAATAAAAGTGGTCCTTTAAAATACCATGTAGTTAAAACATATATTAGTAATACTCATCATGATGAACCCTTAGATTCATGAATTCCTCAAACACTAGAAATGTTAGTAATACTCGTTTGTGCACAAATCAACCCATTGGATTCATTCCTTCAAAAGACACATCTATTTTTCATTAAGTAGTCCAAATAAGAATGTTAGGTCCATAATTTGGATATCACTATAGTTAGGTAAGATATCATAAAATAATACATTCAACATAAATAATATATTCTATATATGGAAGTGATGGGACGAAATAGATAGCAAAATGAAATGGCTTATATAAGCTTTCTTGCATTTTCTCATGTGCAAACACATTATTACATGCCCAACCATTGAAACCCCTTAGCAAACACCAACATACATAAAAATATAAACTTATGAACTCTAGTTTAAATCCTACGACAAACAAACACAATGTAACAATCTAACACACTAGGGTTTCTAAATCATAAGATCACAAAATCCAACAATATTCACGTAATGATTCTCCAAATGCTATGACAATAGAGACAAATTTAGGCCTATTAACTGAAACAACTTAAACCACACACACTAAGCTTACACTTCTAGGCTTAAAAGTGTTAAACATTCAGAGTTGATTGACATTTTCTAGGCTTAATAAGGTTCTTTATGTGTGTGGTCACACTAAGAATACACTTCTAGGCTTAAAAGTGTTAAACACTCAGAGTTGACAACCATTCTCTAAGCTTAATATGTTACTTAGTGTGTGTGGTTTAAGGCAGACCTTATTAACCTAGTTATTTATTAAATTTTTTGAGGATAGAAACAAAATTCCTCAAGTTTCTTTTACCAACTTGAAAATGTTTGCCCATCAACATGCAACTTATCTTTGTGACATTAGATTTTATTTGGGCTCCTTCTTCTTCTATCATTAAGACTCTAATTGCTTTACTAATATCCTCTTTAGTAAAACTTCCATCTTCTTCATTTCTTCTCACTTTTACCCCGACCTTAATCTCTTCTGCAAGCTTTGCATTTAACCCTTGCTCAAATTGCATTGGAAGAGTTATGAATGGCACCCCAAATCTTAACCCTTCTGTCATTGAATTCCACCCACAATGAGTGAGAAACGCACCGATAGAAAAATGATTCAAAATGTGTAACTGCGGAACCCACTTTGTCACCACCAATCCCTTTTCCTACAAAAACGAGAAAAAAAAAAAAAAAAATCAAAGTAATTTTCAAATACAACAGACCCCAATTTATGATCTTTGAGAAGAGAGTACAAATAATAGATCATTGAGATCATAATGAGGCTAACATACCCCGATATGATCTTGGAAGCCTGGCAGCAAGTCGAGTCCGGCAGGCAGAACCCAGAGGAACGACACTTTGCTCTCCAGCAGACCCATAGCAATTGGGGCGAGCTCTTGGTGAGTGAGATTGTACTCGCTGCCAAAAGACAAGACCACCACTGAAGCAGCAGGCTGCCTATCGAGCCACTTCAAGCAAATATCATCAATGGGGATTGGCGGGAGTTGAGGCATGAGTAACCCAACAGGGATGACTGGCCGCTTCACCAGGCTCTGCAAATACTCGACGTACACCCCTTCCAACTCCAAACACGTATTGCATGCAACTGCCCAGCTCTCCCGCAAGCATATGCTGGAGCGCTCGGCGACGCTAAGGCCACCTGCGTGCTTCTCGTATATATGAAAATGGGCCCTCCGTGCTTCGAACAACGTCAAGTGAATATTGGGTGAAGGGAATCCGGGGGGCGATAGGGTAAGATCCTTGACAGTTCGATTTCCCGATGCGATGTGTAGCTGTCCTTCCCAATAGCTGAAACCTGTCGCTCCCATTGTCAGAAACAATATGGCGGGAATGGGATTGGCCACACGAGGAACCCAGAACTGCATCACATCGTACATCACAAAATCTGGTGACAGCTTTTGCAACAGCGTTTCAAATGGCTTCTCCAAAAGGTCGATGGCGACTGTGAGTAAAGGTAGTATTAGTGGTGCTTCTGCTCTCTTCACAACATCAGCGGAGGACTCTACGCCTGGTGGCAGTCCTTCCACGGAGGGCATCCCCAATTCCACCAGCTCTATCCCTTGTGCATCCAACACTCGCGGTTTAATCCGTTTGATATTCAGTGGAGTTGAAACAAAGAAGATTTTAAGACCGTGAGTGGCCAGGATTTTGGCAAGCTCAAGGAAAGGCGTTATGTGACCGTGGGCAAGCCATGGAAACATCACCACACTAAGCTCTCCCTGCTTTTCTTCCGCCATTGCTGATACAAACTCAAGAATTCAAACAAGCACACTACTTTCAACGTCTGAGCTAACAAAGAACAAAGCACATTACTTTCAGCGTCGCGTGTGGTTTTTATTGACAATTTTTCCTGACTTTATGGTCCGATAAATCTCGTCAAATTTGCATGACTGCTTGGTAGACGTTGTGGTATGCTAAACTTTCTCAGCTGCATAAAGCACCTACCAAGCTTGTCCAATAATGGTACATCATAATAACACATGGCAGCTCACTTGGGGCTTAAACTTTATATACTCGAGTACCAAACGATGTGGATAATTGAATTGTCCTCTTTTATGAAGATGGGCATTCATTCTAGAGAGTTATAATTATTTGGGTTAATATGAGATAGGGGGAAAGCATATGTATGAATTGTTGTGAGTGTTGTTGATACTTTTTGCTTAAAAAATAGTACAAATAAAAGCTATTGTTTGAAACATTAAATATCAATTTTTGTGTGTTTATATTCTAATAATTACAATATATTGCACCAATAGTTATGATTTTAAAGTTGTTATTGCTATGAAATGTACCATTAGTTGTACAAAGCAATCAATCATGTGATGCCATGTTAGCTGCACAAGTATAGGGGGCTCTTTTGTGTAAGGAAAGCAAGTGTGGAAATTTGCTTCCCTAATGTCAATTTGCAGGGGAAACCAAACTAGTGTTAACAACTTTTCAACTTTTATAGAATATGGCACAAGCATGAGCATACACAATTAAACAACACACAGATTGAACACACAAAGTTAACATGGGAAAACCCTTTCGGAAAAACCCACCACCACCAGAAAATAACTTTATTATCAGTATGTCAAAATACAATAAAATTCCATCTGCAGACTTCCTTCTACTTTGTCAACCAATCATTCCAGATGTAACATACAACACTTGGATCACACAACAAATACAGATCGCTCAACAACTATCATAACTTGTTAGCCATACATTAGGTTCACATTTGGCTTCTAATACCAAATTGGTCTACCGTTACACCTGCGCAAGACGGTTAGGGAGTTGAACTATCTTTGTTGGTCTGCAATCATGGAAAACCAATTATCCCACATGCATCAGGGGGTCGAGTCAGTTCATATTCATCTACACCAACAGTCTCATCCTTAGTGTTCGAGTGTTCACCTTTTTGGATCTCAGTACGATTTCACATCTACAGCCAGTCCCCGCTCCATCGGCCATCGGTATAGCACTCAACCGGTAGAGTCGATCGCCCGATGATACTTGATTGCCGAAGGTGACTCCATCGGGTCATCAGCATAGCATTCAACCGGTAGCGTCGATCGCTCGATGATACTCGATAACCTAAGGTGGTCTCATCCAGTCATCAGCTTACGCCCAAAACTACTATCCCAATAAGCGAAGCACTCTGAGACAAAACAGGGTAGACTCATCAGGACTTCGACGTAACCTTCATCACGTCAACCCGATTGCCGCTATCAACCCAATTGCCGCTATCAACCCGATCGCCGAAGGTGACTTCATCGGGTATCAACATAACTCTAGACTGGAACCTCCGATAGCCGATGACCACCCAGACCACCTAAGATAGCTCCATCGGGTCATCAACACAACTCTGATGCAGTTTTCCTAAAAAGTGAAGTTATCCTAATAGAAAGGAAGACACCAGTGTAAGTCATACCAATCAGAAGGTGTTCAACAAACAAGAAAGTAACACTCTGTTGTTCCATCGATGTAGGCTACTCTGATCAACCTGTAAATGTCAAGTGAATTAGAGGCACATTTCCAACAAACTCCCACTTGACGAGGAATTCACTGGACCGATTACCATTTCAGACATTACTGAGGGACATGGGTTTCAAGACCCATAGAATTTGAACACCACCTGAACTTGTGCATGCTCATCAGTTTCATCAAGGCATCTGCAACATTTTCCAGAGTGTCTACCTTGTTAAGATAAACTTTTCCATCTTCCACCATGTCACAAACGAAGTGATACTGAACATCAACATGCTTCAATCTAGAATGGAAAGTAGGATTCTTTGCCAAACATATGGCACTCTGACTGTCACTCCAAATTTCAACCTGCCCTGCATCAAAACCAATATCTGAACGCAAACGCCTAAGCCAGACTACTTCTTTACAAGCATGTGTGGCTGCCATGTATTTTGCCTCTGTAGTGGACAAAGCGACTACAACTTGTTGCTTTCTCATCCAACTAATTGCTCCACCATTCAGGACAAAAACATATCCACTAGTGCATCTCATGTTGTCAATATCCCCTACCCAATCGAAATCCGTATAACCACAAATGCTGAGAGTTCTCTTTGAATCCTTCAAATTGCCATGATAACACAATGCAATGTCTGAAGTACCCTTTAGATATCTAAACACTCTCTTTACAACATCCCAGTGCGGTTTCCCTGGATTTGACATAAACCTGCTAAGTACTCCCACTGGTTGGGCAATGTCTGGTCTTGTACAGACCATAGCATACATCAGACTGCCTATAGCACTTGCATAAGGTACACTTTTCATGTCTTCAATCTCTTTTGGAGATTTTAGACTGTCAAGCACAGACAACTTAGTTCCCTGCAAGATGGGAACAACCTGTGGTTTATATTCAGATGTATGAGACCTGTCAAGAACATTGGTTATATATTTTCTCTAGCTGAGCCAAAGTTTCCTCTTAGATCTATCCCTTTTGATCTCCATTCCCAGAATGTAATTTGCTGGTCCTAAGTCCTTCATTTCAAATTTCATAGAAAGCTGAGATTTTAAATCTGAGATCATACCTTTTGTGTTTCCTATGAGCAACATATCATCTACATACAAAGCTATGATAAGAATCCTATCAACATCAGTTTTATAGTAAACACAATGATCAGCTTTTGATCTCACAAATCCCAAGGACAAAACAAATGTATCATATTTTTGATACCACATTCTAGGAGACTATTTCAAACCATATAGAGACTTCTTGAGTTTGCACACCAGATGTTCTTTACGTTCTTCCACAAAGTGTTCAAGCTAGAACATATAGATTTATTCTTCAAGATCACCATGAAGAAATGTTGTCCTCACATCCATCTGCTCAATCTCCCAATCATATGCTGCTGCAAGTGACAAGAGAAATCTAATAGATATCAGCTTAGCTATAGGAGAGAAGATTTCCCCATAGTCAATACCTTCTTTTTGTGAATACCCCTTTGCAACCAGTCTTGCTTTGTACTTGTCAATGTTTCCATCTGGACCATACTTCTTTTTGAACACCCACATGAAGCCTATAGGCTTTCTGCCTTTAGGCAATGGCACCAAATCCCAAGTTCCATTTTTATCCAATGATGACATTTCATCATTCATGGCTTCCAACCAGGAATCTAAATTAGGCATTTCAATTGCCTCTTTGATAGTCCTAGGCTCATCAGTATCTGCAAGTAAAGCATAATCACAATTAACATTCAACATAGAGTGACTATACTTATTAGGTGTATACCTATTGGGTTGTCGCCTCTCTCGAGTAGATCTTCTCAACTCTAGTGTTGAGGCTTTTTGAGGTTCCACGGGAGGCTCATCATCATGTTCTTCTTCAGAACTACTTGAACTGCTTGAACTCTCCTCATCTTCAGGTATCTCTAAAGATTCTTCTTTGGCTGGAGGAATTTCAACCTCAGCGTCTCCTTTCTTTTCTATATTATGATCTAGTGACATACGCTTCAGCTCATGAAAAATCACACTGCTGTTGTACACAACCTTACCAGTCACTGGATTCCAAAGTTTGTAGCCTTTCACACCAACTCCATAGCCAATGAAGATACATTTCACCGCTTTGTTATCCAGCTTAGATCTATTCACATCAGGCACATAAGCATATGCCTCTGCACCAAAAACACGAAGGTGCCTTAAAGAAGGTTTCTTACTAGACCATGCTTCCATAGGTGTTTTGTCAACCAATGCTGAAGTAGGAGAACAATTCATCAGGTAACACACTGTAGCAACTGCTTTAGCCCATAATTTTTGTTCCAGCCCAACTCTGCTCAACATGCTTCTTGCTTTCTCCATTAGAGACTGATTCAACCTTTCAACAACTCCATTTTTTTGTGGAGTGTAAGGTACAATCTTATGTCTCTCAATTCCATGATCAACACAATACTTGTCGAAATATGCACTATAGTATTCTCCACCATTGTCTATTCTTAAACATTTAATCCTTCTCCCAGTCTGATTTTCAACAAGGTTCTTAAATTCCTTAAACAGACTAAAAACTTCTAATTTACTTTTAAGAAAATACACAAATGCCCTTCTTGAATAATCATCTACAAAAGATATATAGTACTTAGACTTAGACAGAGAAGGAACATCCACTGGACCAAACACATTAGAGTGAACATAATCCAAAATGTCAGCAGATTTATGAGAACTAGAATAAACTAAACACAGTTATGTTTTCCTTATATGCAGTGCTTGTAGAAATTAAACTCAAAACTACAATCATCTAGACCTTCAACCAGATTCTTATTCTTGAAGGCTTTTAAACCTTTTTCACCTATGTAGCCTAACCTATTATGCCAGAGCATTGTTTTCTCAGCAAGAAGTTTAGCTTCCAATGAATTAGCATTATGCATCCTTACAGTTGTCTTAACAAACTTTTCAGAAGTTACATTACAACATATAGGTTCAGCATTTAACTTATACAGTGTACCAATGCGATCACCCTTTGCCAACACAATGGAACCCCTAGTCATCTTACAACCACCAAATACAAATGTAACTTGTACTCCAACATCATTAAGTTTACTTACAGAGAGAAGGTTTCTTGCTAGACTTGGTATATGAAGAACTCCATTGATCCCCTTCACTCTACCATCTAGGAATTGAATTTTAATTTTGCCTCTCCCTACAATCTCCAATGTAGAATCACTAGCCAAATATACCTTTCCACCAACATATGTTTCATACTTCGAGAACCACTCCTTGTGGGAGGTCATGTGAAAAGACGTGCCAGAATCTACTAACCAGGTGTCATCTGAGGTAGGTACTGCTAGGGCTGCTACAAATGCATCTACATCACTCTAAGAAGATTCATAATCAAAATACTTCTTCTTCTTCTCCTCCTTGCAATACTTTCAGATATGCCCTTTCTGCCCACAGTTCCAGCACTTCACCTTTGACTTCTTGCCTAGAGATTTAAATCTCTCTTGAGACTTGGACTTCTTTCCTTTCTCCTTGTCTTTGTCCTTCGGTCTACCTCGAACAGAGAGTGCATCTTTTTTCATCTCAAAAGACTTATTTCTCATTTCATCTGACAAAAGAGTATTAACCATAGTATCCATTTTGAACTGGGTCGTAGTACTACCGATAGCCATGACTAACTAATCCCAAGAGTTAGGCAATGAACACAACAACAACATGTAATATTCTTCTTCCTAAATGGCCACACCAACAGAAGTTAACTGTGCAAGAACCATGTTGAATGCATTCAAATGGTCTACCAATGGTGTTCCTGCATCCATCTTCAGAGAGTATAATTTCTTCCTCAGGAAAAGTTTATTCACCAAGGACTTGCCTTGATAAATATCTCCCAACTTATTCCAGAGAAGATGTGCAGTCTTCTCCTCATGGATGCTTAACAGAACAAAATCAGCAAGACATAGCCTGATTAGACCCCTTGCCTTCCAGTCGGCTATATCCAAATCTTTTTGCTTCATGCCTGTAGGTTTTTGTGCAGTCATAACAATCCAAAGATCTCGGTCGACCAGCAAGTCTTCCATCTTGATTTTCCACAGTTCGAAACTGGAACCAATAAACTTCTCCATGTTTATGCACCTTGAGGTGCTCACCATCTTAACCTATAAAACAAACAGGTAGACACTCTGCAAGACTCCCACTGAAACAGAATTGACACAAAAAACCAACCCTACCCAACAAGGATAACAAAATGGACCACTCTGATACCACTTGTAAGAAAAGCAAGTGCGTAAATTCGCTTCCCTAATCTTAATTTGTAGGGGAAAGCAAACTAGTGTTAACAACTTTTCAACTTTTATAGAATATGGCACAAGCATGAGCATACACAATTAAACAACACAGAGATTGAACACATAGAGTTAACGTGGGAAAACCCTTTCGGAAAAAACCTACCACCAACAGAAAATAACTTTATTATCAGTGTGTCAAAATACAATAAAGTTCTGTCTGCAGACTTCCTTCTACTCTGTCAACCAATCGTTTCAGATGTAGCATACAACACTTGGATCACTCAACAGCTATCGTAACTCGTTAACCATACATTTGGTTCATATTTGGCTTCTAATACCAAACTAATCGACCGTTACACCTGTGCGAGATGGTTAGGGAGTCGAATTGTCTCTGTCGATCTACAATCATGGAAAACCAATTATCCCACATGCATCAAGGAGTCGAATCGGTTTGTATTCATCTACACCAATAGTCTCATCCTTAGTGTCCGAGTGTTCACCTTTTTGGATCTCGGTACAATGTCACGTCCGCAGGCGGTCCCCTGCTCCATCGGCCATTAGTAT
This sequence comes from Cryptomeria japonica, assembly GCF_030272615.1. NCBI lineage: Eukaryota > Viridiplantae > Streptophyta > Pinopsida > Cupressales > Cupressaceae > Cryptomeria > Cryptomeria japonica. The sequence continues at coordinate 61,099,376 of NC_081408.1, read as the reverse complement.
AGCACTCAACCAGTAGAGCTGATCACTTGATGATACCCGATCGCCGAAGGCGACTCCATCGGGTCATCGACATAATGTTCAACCGGTAGCGCTGATTGCCCGATGATACCTGATAACCTAAGGTGGTCTCATCGGGTCATCGGCTTATGCCCAAAACTGCTATCTCAATAAGTGAAGCACTCCGAGACAAAACAGGGCAGACTCATCAGGACTTCGGCATAGCCTTCATCACGTCGACCCGATTGTCGGTATCAACCCGATCGCCGAAGGCAAATTCATCGGGTATCGACATAACTCCAGACTGGAACCTCTGATAGTCGATGACCACCCGGACCACCCAAGATAGCTCCATTGGGTCATCGACACAACTCTGATGCAGTCTTCTTGAAAAGCGAAGTTCTCCCGATAGAAAGGAAGACATCGGTGTAAGTCATACCAACCAGAAGGTGTTCAATAAACAAGAAAGTAACACTCTATTGTTCCATCGGTGTAGGCTACTTCGATCAACCCATAAATGTCAAGTGAATTAGAGGTACATTTCCAACATTTTGTACATCTCTTAGTCTCACTTTTTTTTGGGTTGTTTTGCACAACTTGGCAAAAATCATGCTGATGTGGCACCATACTTGATGATGTGGCCCTAACACCTTAGTTATAAGCAGGGGACTTGCCAAAGTAAGCTGATGTAAAAAATTGGGAATGATTTGAAATCTCCACATAGAATTTTGAGAAGCGTGAAGTTAGGGTGCTCAACTACTAGGTCCTCTCCCCTATTTTTAATAGGATTGTAAACAAAAAACCATAATTCACATGTTTAAGAATCTAAAACATAAATTTTATAGAACATGTTTATTATAGAGTAACAACAATAATTAAAACGTGTCTCGCATTTTAGAGAGATTAACTTGTATAATAATTATTTCAATCAATTTAAGGCATTTTATAATATGATTGTAAGAGAACAAATCATTATTTACATGTTCAAAATCTAGAACATAAATTTAAGTATTTATGGATGATACTTATTATCAACAATATAACAACAAACAATAAAAAAGTATGAAAGGATATAGTAACAAAAAAATGAAAGCATCTATGAAAGGATGGCACAATGGTCTTGTACACAAAGTAAGTATAGCCATCTAGTTTAATGTGAGGAAAGATTCATTCTAGATATCTTATTCCAAATAGAAATAATTTTCAGTTTGTTTACAAAAAATTCAATTTAATCCTCACTACTATTTTTAAATTCTAATGGATTTCAATTTACACTTGTATCAATTTAAAGTAATTTTCACAATGGTTTAAACCTCATATCTAACATGTCAATGGTTAATTTTTTATTTTTTATTTTTTATTTTGCACTCTAGCTGTGTCTAATCACCTTTAGATAAATTGAACAAGATAAGGTTGAAAACCAATATATCTTTTTTAATTTAATAAAAAATTTACTTTAATTTATTTAGAATAAATAATCAAATAATAATAAAACTTTAAGATTTAGAGGTGATATTAATTATGATAATAAAATGTAGATAAGAAAATAGAAATAAGCATCAAAGCAATTAAATTAGCTAACCACAAAGCTAAATTGCAATGAAATAAAATCCTATTACAATCGATAGAAGAATTGAAAATAAGACATTCAAAAGAAATGAAAATCATCACCAATGTCTTATTCAATTGACCTCCATTGTCCTTCTTTCTCCTCCAAATAGCTTGTTTGTGGATCTCACCTACAAGAGAAAAGTATGAAAGCAAGCAAAATGACAAGATGAAAATTACAGCATAAGGATACTTGAAGTGTGGTAAATTAGGATTGATTGGATGGCCAAGATTGAATTGAGACTGAAAATAATCAATGAACAAGATTGAGTGCACTGCAGGGCTGCCATTTAGGAAAGGATGAAAATAGAAGAAAGCAAATGAGAAGATATTATGAAAATAAATAATTAAATCTTTAATTATCTTCTCATAAATACCAAATTAGCAAGTTGAAAATATCAAGAAGATTTTAATAATTAAAAATTATTAAATATCTTCATTCGAAAAGATAAATAGAAGAATTAAAAATAAATTAAATATCCTATCACAAAAAGCATATTTTTGAAGATGCATACCTCATTTTTTAATTTAAAAATTAAGATTAATGAGATATTGCCAAAAAGATTGATTTTTGAAAATCAAGGAAAGATATTAGTTTCCAAATTTGAAAATTAGGAGGATTTATGAGAAGATTTAATAATTAAAAATTATTAAATATCTCCACATAAGAGGATAAAATGGAAGAATAAAAAATTAAGAAAAGAAGGAAATAAAAATGAATTAATAAATAACATTTATTAATTATCTTTATTTTGGAGGGATATAAATATGATAAATTAATAGAAATGATTTATTAATTTATTGCTCATATTTATGAATTAGTTAATTAAACAAAATGAATTTATTTAATTAATGGACAAAGTGGACAAATAAATAAATTATTAAATTTATTTATTCAGGACTCAAAAGAATTGTTAGTAAAAGGGGGTTTAATTAATTAATTAAACCTAAGAGGCACTATGCGCATGATATGTTAAAAATAGGAGACACGGGTGTTAGACCATTTTTTAGTGTCTACATTTTTCCCCTCTTTGAGACAATGCGATTTTGAGCATTGTTTCAAAGAAAATTGAAAAAAATGATCATGCTCTAGCAAACTAAGGAGTGGAGATAGGAAAATAAGAAATAAGCATCAAAGCAATTAAATTAGCTAACCACAAAGCTAAATTGCAATGAAATAAAATCCTATTACAATCAATAGAAGAATTAAAAATAAGACATTCAAAAGAAATGAAAATCATCACCAATGTCTCATTCAATTGACCTTCATTGTCATTCTTTCTCCTCCAAATAGCTTGTTTCTGGTTCTCACCTACAAGTGCAAGAGAAAAGTATGAAAGCAAGCAAGATGACAAGATGAAAATTGCAGCATAAGGATACTCGAAGCGTGGTTGAAATTGAATAAGAAAAGGGTTCAATTTATAGAAAAAATAGGATTGATTGGATGGCCAAGATTGAATTGAGATTGAAAATAATCAACAGACAAGCTTGAGTGCATAGCAGAGCTGCCATTCAGGAAAGGATGAAAATAAAAGAAAGAAAATGAGAAAATATTATGAAAATAAATAATTAAATATTTAAGTATCTTCTTAGAAATACCAAATTAGCAAGTTGAAAATATCAAGAAGATTTCAATAATTAAACATTATTAAATATCTTCATTCAAAAAGATAAATAGAAGAATTAAAAATAAATAAAATATCCTATCACAAAAAGCATATTTTTAAAGATACATGCCTCATTTTTTAATTTAAAAATTAAGATTAATGAGATATTGCCAAAAAGATTGATTTTTGAAAATCAAGGAAAGTTTCCAAATTTGAAAATTAGGAGGATTTATGAGAAGATTTAATAATTAAAAATTATTAAATATCTCCACATAAGAGGATAAAATGGAAGAATAAAAAATTAAGAAAAGAAGGAAATAAAGGTGAATTAATAAATAAAATTTATTAATTATCTTTACTTTGGAGGAAGATAAATATGATAAACTAATGGAAATGATTTATTAATTTATTGCTCATATTTATGAATTAGTAAATTAAATAAAATGAATTTATTTAATTAATGGAGAAAGGGGCCAAATAAATAAATTATTAAATTTATTTATTTAGGACTCAGAAGAATTGTTAGTAAAAGGGGGTTTAATTAATTATTTAAACCTAAAAGGCACTATGCGCATGATATGTTAAAAATAGGAGACATAGGTGTTGACCATTTTTTAGTGTCTACAGAAATACTCTATAATAGCAATAAGAAAGAGCATCATTGAATGTCATGATAGTATACATAAAATTAAAACATAGATAACATATATTTGAAAAAGCTAAAACAAGAAAATTATAAAAACAACATATCTCTAAAGTAATTCTAAAGGAAACGGCTTGGTCAATGGTGCATATGGCATGTTCAACCTTTTTACAATTGATCATGGTGGTGATTTTGGGTTCAATCCAATGACATTAAAATTAAAAAAAATATGACATAAAAATTTTAAGAGCTATACATATAAAACACTCTTTCACTATGGATTCTTATTAAAAGAGTTGCTAAAAAGGTAAAAGTAGCAAAATAAATAGTATTATTGTGGTAATTTCCATGGTAAATAACATATGCATAAACTATTTGTAGATGGTAAGGCCTTTTCATGGAAAGTAATTGGTCTTGATTCTAAAAAAGGTTTACTGGCATGGGCATGTTTGCACTTCTCTATAGAGCATTAGATCCTTGTGTTTGTTAAATAAACTGTATAACATCAAAACTTCAAAGTGTTAGACAGAAAATTTGTTTGAGATGGTGGTGCAATTACATACTTTGACACAATGGACACATTTTAGTTATTCCAAATTAGCTTGTACTCATTTAAATAGCATACTTCATGATAATAATGTTAGGGTTTAGATAGATCCAAAGCAAATACAAATTAACAATTATATGCAAATACAAACACAAAAGATGAAGAAAAATGCTTAACACACATAACACAGAGATTTAACGTGGTTCACCCAAGATGGGCTACATCCACCAAACAAAGTCGTCCTATCTTTTCTTATTATCTAGTAAATTAGTACATCATCATTACAATTCCTTTACATTCCAACCGCTTATAATAATCAATTTTTAGGGCAACACTCAAAGTTGGTTATTTTTAGGGTTTTCTTACAATGTCAGTTTTTTCAACAACAAAAAATGCCAAAAACAATTTCCTGATCGGTTGCCACATATCAACAATCTCCCACTTGGATAGTGATCAAGCTAGGTCCACACCAAACAATATCCCACTTGGAGAGTGGTCCTAGACGATACTGCTAAATTTGCAGCTCCCACTAGATAAAACTCTTGGACTTGGTTGTTCCTTAATTCCACAATTTTTAGTCAAGAAGGCCAAGAGAAACCGAGGAAATCAGCTTCTCTTGGGGGAATACCTTCGTGAACATATTTGTTGGATTATTACTTGTATGAATATTCTCAAGCCGTAACTAGCCATCCTCCAAAAGTGATCATATGAAGTGATACCTGAGCTAAATGTGCTTTGTCCTTGGATGAAGAGCATAATTCTTTGTAAGATGGATGGCACTCTAGCTATCAGTATACAATGGGCTATCCTCTTGCATCTAGCCCAACTCCTCCAAAAAATGTTGTAACCAAATCATCTCCTTGCTAGCTTCAGTAGAAGCTACATACTCAGCTTGAGTGGTTGAAAGCACAACAATCTTTTGCACTCTAGAAATCCAACTAATTGTAGTCCCTCCTGGGTGAACTCATAATGTTGGTTCCCACTTTTTTGTACATCCTGATTTTTTATGAAATCATACATTTTTTAGAAAATATAAAGATTTAAGATTTAAGAGGTCCCATTTGAAGTAATTAACTGAAGAGAGTTAGATCAAAGGCTCTTAGATCAAAATTTCTTGGATAGAACCTCTCTACTTCGAAAACATACTTGTATGGAGTCTCCTTTGCATCTATCAAATATTGATAAAAAACCAATTTTACATTAGCTTTTGGGGGGTAAAATGAATTCATTTACAATTTTTACTTTTTTAAGTATTTAGCCCTTATTATAAGCTTTCCAAATAGTAGAATTTTTAATATATCTTTATTTTATTTCTTATGAATGTAGGGTTTTCACCAAACATGAACTTCTTTGTTCAATGATTATGGAAAAATAGTAAACGTCACCCAAAAAGTTTTGAAAAATATTTACGCACTAGGTATTGAATTCCTCTTTCCAACAAATAAATTAATTAATTTTCGTTACATATACAACAAGTTATGTAATATCAAATGGACATATATCAAAATTACAATTAACTCGACTTGAAATCTTAATAAAATATGAAATATTGAAGATAATGTTATAAAACCAATTGTAAACACTAGATATGGATGTTAAAAAACCAAATTCAAAATAATCATGTTCATATCTATTATAGAAAAAAGGTTATGCTATACAGAGTGAGTATCACTCTTTAAAAATGTTATTTTTTGAAAAAAACTAGTTTTCGAGGGAGATAGAAAAATGGAAGCAAATTGATTCTAGAAATTATCAAAAAAGTATTTTTATAATTAACATACAAAATGACACAAATCACTAGTTCACATCACCTACAAATTCCTTACAGTTTTGAAGTAATAGGTGTTTGAATTTGAATTTTTTTTCTAAAAAATGAATATTGCACTGTCAAAGTTGGCAAAAAAAGTGTAACCCACTATTGTGGGTTCACCCCCACTACAGTAAAAACACACCCTATATTACTCCTCCTTGTATCAATATCACGTGCTAGATCAGAGTCAACATATCCACATAGAGAAACATTTGATCCTTGGAACATAATGCCTTGCTAGTAGTACCTCTCAAATACCTGAGAATCCTTTTGACAACATTCCAATGTTCCATTCCTAGATTGCTCATATACCTACTCACAATGACCACTCCATGTGCAATATCTGGCCTTATACATACCACCGCATACATCAAACTACCAACAGCTAATGAATACAGGATGTTAGACACTTTATTTACCTCTTCCTGTGTCTTTGGACACATCTTCTTAGTCAATTTAAAATTACTAGCCAAAGGTGTACTAAGTGCTTTTGCATTCTGCATGTTAAATCTGGTCAACACCTTCTTTATATAATCACTTTGGGACAAAGTTAACATTCTATTTTATTGTCCCGTGAAATCCTCATACCAAGGATTTTCTTAGTTGCACACAAATCCTTCATAGAAAATGATTGTGCTAATTTCTATTTAAGTTCATTTATATGTTGCATGTTAGACCCAGCAACAAGCATGTCATCAACATAAAGTAATAGGATAATATAACTATCATTATCCAATCTCTTAAATGTAAACATAATGATTAGAGTGACATCTTTGGTAACCTTGTTCATCCATGAAACTATCAAATTTCAAATACCATTATTAGCGTGCTTGCTTCAAGCCATACAAACTCTTCTTCAACCTTCACACTAAGTCCTCCTTACCTTTGACCTCATATCCCTGTGGTTGCTTCATGTAGATTTCCTCCTCCAAATCCCCATGGAGAAAAGTTATTTTAACATCTAGTTGTTCAAGATGCAAGTCTTTTGAAACACAAGACTTAGAACAATTCTAATAGAAGTCATTTTTACAACTAGAGAAAATATTTCATCAAAATCTATACCCTTTTTGGTGCAAAACCTTTAACCATGAGTCTATCCTTATATCTTTGTTGTCCTCCATCCTCCTCCTTTAGCCTATAAATCCATTTATTTGGCAAGACTCTTTTTCCTGCAGGTAATGGAACTAAGTCCTAGGTCTGATTCTTCATCAAGGAATCCATTTCCTCTTTCATGCCTAGCTCCCACTGTTGTTTGGAATCCATGTACATTGCTTCTTCATATCCTTTTGGTTCACCAGAATTAGTTAATAAAATATAATACAAGGAAGGAGAAAATCTTTCAGGAGGTCAACTTAACCTTGTATTACGTCTAACACTTGCAGGAGTTTGTGGGATATTTTGTTGTTACTGAGCATCAGGTATCAATGGCATTTTATTTTCAAGAACCTCGTCTAGCACCACATATTCCTTTTTGACCTATTCATGCTTGTTTTCCTGTATCTGTTCTTTATATGTGACCTTCTCATTGAATACTCTACATCTAATTATTTTCCAATTTTCAAAATCCCATAACCGATAACCAAAGTCATCCAACTAGATCCAATGAAGGTACATTTTTTAGATTTAGCATCAAGCTTGGTTCTGTTTTCTTTATCAACATGGACAAAAGCTTCACAACCAAAGGTTTTCAGAAAAGAATAATTTACCTTTTTACCAGTCCATGCCTCCTTTGGAATGTCACCATACAAAGGGTTCGAAGGTCCTCTATTTATCAAATAAACAACAATATGTACAACATATGCCCAGAAATGTACGGGCGGTCTAGCATGCAATCTCATGCTCCTAGCACTCTCCATGATTGTCCTATTCATTCTCTCAGACACACCATTTTCTTGTGAGGTTCTTGTAACCATCTTTTGTCTTCGGATTCCATTGAAAGAACAATAATTGTCAAATTCTTTGCTGTAATACTTGCCTCAATTATCAAATTTGAGACACTTCAACCTTTTGTGTGTCTCAATCTCAACCAAAGATTTCCATTTCTTAAATGTTTCAAAAACATTTTATTTCTATTTTAGGAAATATACCCATGTTTTTCTATTTGCAACATCTATAAAAATAACATAATAACAAGAGCCACCAAGAGATGATACCTAAACTGGTCCCCATACATCTGAATGCACAAGCTCTAATTTTGCACTCTTCTTCTCTTTTCCAACCTTGAGAAAACTGACTTTTTTGTTTACCATAAACACAATTTTCACATAATTCTAAATCAATCTGCTTCAATCCTATCAACAAATTTTTATAGTGAAGGATTTTCATCCCTTTCTCACTCATGTGCCCAAGTCTATGGTGCAAATTTTTTAATTTGTCCTTGCAACATCTATTGTAGTTGTCCCTGCAGCAACTTTTTATGTAGCAGCTAAGGTAGAATAAGTATTAACAGTACATAAATACAATGTTCCTACCTTTTCACCTTTAGCTACTACTAATACACCTTTAGTGACCTTCCAGAAATTGTCTGTAAAGGTAACTATGCAGCCTTCACTGCTCAGTTGTCCTACATAAATTATTTTTTTTCTTAAATTAGGAACATGCCTTACCTCCTGCAACAATAGGTCATTTCCAAACTGCAACTTGATTTCTATCTTGCTTTTTCCAACAATCTAACAGGGCTCAACATCACCCAGATATACCTATCCAAAATCACCTTGAACATAATCTAGAAAATATTTTCTATAGGGTGTAGAATGAAATGAAGCCCCTGAATCTATTACCCAAGAATCATTAACATTATCTAAACATGGGATCAAGGCATCTTGTAAAGTATTAATTGCAACATTAGCTTCCTTACTGTCATCTTCATTTTTATCTCCTTGTTTGTTTTTCTGAGACCAGCAATCTTTCTTTAAATTTCCTGGCTTTCTGCAGTACCAGCAATCTTTTCTTCCTCTGGATTAAGAGTGACCTTTCCTTTTCCTTTTTCTTTTGATCTTCCCCTGTTCTCAACATTCAAAAGAGTTCTGGATGATGTTGAACTCTCACTTGTGCTTTTTCATCGCATTTCTCGCTTAGGATTACACCAACAACATCATCAATTTTTAAAGTATTCGAACTAGAGACAGAGTTACTTACAGCCATAACCAAGCTATTCCACCTTTTTGGCAAAGAACATAAAATTAGGAGAGCCCTAACCTCTTCATCATGTAGTTAACATTTACAGAAGTCATTTGGCTGGTAACTGTATTAAATTCATTTAAATGATTTGCTACAGATCCTTCCTCACTCATTTTCATATTAAAGAAACACTTCATAAGAAATACCTTATTCGAAGCTGAGTTTTTCTCATACAGTTTAGCCAGTGTCGCTATTAGATTTGAAGTTGTTGTTTCTTTTGATATATTAAATGCTACAGATGGTGCAAGATACAACCAAATGGTTCCAAGTGCCTTTCTATCCAGAATATCCTAATCTTCATCTGACATCGTAGTAGGTTTTTTTTATTTTCCTTCCAATAGCCACGATAGATCCTTTTGATACAAGTAATCCTCCATCTGCATTTTCCATAACTGATAATTCTATTCATTGAACTTCTCAACCTTGATTTTGGTTTCATCCATTTTCTCCCACTCGAAACTGAAAGTCCCTGCCAATTTATAGAAATACATGGCTCTGATACCAATTGTTACAGTATAGGCAGATCTAGAGAAAATACAAATTAACAATTATATGAAGATACAAACATAAAAGATGAAGAAAAATGCATAACACAGATAACACGGAGATTTAATGTGGTTCACCCAACATGGATTACATCCACCAAACACACTCGTCCAATCTTTTCTTATTATCCAGTAAATCAATACAAAATCATTACAATGCCTTTACATTCCAAATGCTTATAATAAGCGATTTTTAGGACAACACTCAAAGTCAATTATTTTTAGGTTTTTCTTACAACATCAATTTTTTCAACCAAAAAACACCAAAAAAAAATTCCTCAGGGGTTGCACCCCCAAACCCTGGCAAGGATAAATGATGACTGTATACTACTTTCCTGATCAGTCACCACATATCAACAAATAATTATCTGAGAATAATTGTGTTATATTTTTAAGAAACTAGAACATTTAAGAAATTTAATTAGATATCATTGCTATATGTTGCATTAAACATGTTTTTTTAGCAATAAATATTCAAGATTCTACAATTTTGTATAAAAAAAGCAACTTGATAAAAAAATCAAGCATTTGAATCATAATACTTAGAATCTCCCACCATAGATTCTTGTTCTTATAGTGATATACAAATTGTAAACATGCATTTGGTAATTGAATCTCTCATTTTTTAATTGTAGAAAAGATCCTTGTCATTCAACTCTAGATTAGTATTTTCTATGGATTTTAACATTGACATGTTACAAGGAAAAAAGATAGATGCATGCAAAATAATTAGCTCTAATTTTTTGGGACTAAGACAACTATAGATCATTTTATGGGCTTCTAAATTTAAATCTTACTAATAGGCATTGCTTACTAATTTCAAATTTCTTATGGGAACCTCTCCTAATGCATATTTGATGCTATGTAATTTAAAATAATTTTATAAGCACATAAATATTAGAATCTATTTTTTTCTAATTTTGAATATAATTCTAAAGATTAAACTATAAAATATGTATTGTAATGTCCTAAAATTGCACCCTTGTACAATTGTGACCACATTAGGTCCCTACCTTATTGTTTGCCCCCCTTGGCCTAATTGGGACTTGATTATACTCATGCCCCTCATGAATTACATCATTTTACTCTTTTTATGCACCTGGCATCTTATTCAAGCCCTAAATAGGGGTGGAACCAGGGAGCCATGCTCTAGTCCCCCTAATTTGGGTCCCCTTTAATCCCTTTACCCTATTTCAAATTTGGGCAGGATTCCTCTCTCCATGTCAGCTCATGTCGAGAAATTAGCAAACTATCCAACGGGAAAGTATAAAAGAAGGTTTTCCCCTCCCATTTGAAATCTATTGATCATCTATCAAGCATCCAACAATCATATGATATCAAGCATTCAAGAGAAATTGAGCATTAATTAGTCTTCCTTCAAGCCTTGGAGGAGCAATAAAGTCAAGAATCAAGCATTGAAGTAGACATATTTCATCCTATTTTGTCGAATAATTCATTAAACCCTAATTCCATGTGGAGACAAACAAATTTCACGAGGAGGTATATCATTTATTTTTCAGTCATTATTAGCATCTCTCTCAAAAGGAGAGTCTTCCATTACAACAATTTTAATTATCTTTATCTTGATTTCATGGTTATTTCCAAAACTGGGGTTTGACCTAAGGCAAGCCCCTATTCCCAACCTATTTCCCTTTCCTTTTGTGTGTAGGAAAAAAGTACGAAGATGCATCTTCAGAATAGGCATTATTTGCAAAGAAGAATCAACCCTCTTTGGCATACGGAAAGTTAGGAGGACCAGAGCGGGAGGTGCTCTGGTCCCGACATTTTTATATCTTTTTTCGAGGATTAGATCCAAATCTGCATATACTACTTAGATCCAGGTGTGTGTCTCAATCCCACATCTATAGCTCATTATTTCTGCATATTTACCTTCATTGTTCAACACTTCATCTCAATTCAGCATTTCAACTCACAAAAGGGGGAAAAACAAATTCACACTCCCCTAAATCCAATTAGTATTCAGTCCTTATTATTTCTAGTTTGCATATGAATCTATTGGATTCTCCCTCTTTTGAATGTAATAGGTAAAGTTAGTGGTTTTTACCCTTCTATGGTGAAAACCCTAATTTTTCACCCATTACATTTTAGTGAAGCCAACTCCTTACATCATTAATTCTAATTTATGTTCTCAAATTTGAGTATTTATGCAATTTAAATTTCAAATTTTCAGTTACAAGTTTGTTCTCCTTGCAAATTTTAAAAATTTAGAGGTTAATTTCACTAAAACCCTAATTTTTAAATTCAAATTTGAGCTTGTGAATTGCTTAATTTGGATTAATTTTTTTAGATCTTAGCATTTTTCAATTTCAAAATTCAAATTTGAGCTTGTGAATTGCTTAATTTGGACTATTTATTTTAGATCTTAGTGTTTTTCAATTTCAAAATTTAAATTTTCACTTGCAAGTTTAATTGTAAATTTAAATTTTAAAATTAAGTGGTTAATTTCAAAAACCCTAATTTTAAAAAAATTTAAAATTGAGCTTGTGGGTTGTTTAAATTTTGAATTTATTATTTTAGAGCTACCTCACAGTCAAAATTGCAATCTTGGATCAAATTTCAACACTAAATTTTAAAATTAAGTGGTTAATTAAAAGAGCCCTAATTTTTAAATTTAATTTGACCTTGTGGGTTGCCCAATTTTGGATTAATTATTTCAATTCCCAAATTTCAACTTTAGATCTAATTTTAAAATTAAGAGTTTTTTTTTTCACAAGGCCCTAATTTAAAAAAAAAAATTATTAGTAGATTACATAATTATTCACAATTGTTCTTTATCTTTTCAATCAATTTGCTTATTTAATTGAATAATAATTTTTTTTATTTTGCATTATTCAATTATTTTGCAAATTTTCAATTTTCCTCCATTAGTGCATGAGTTTTACTACTATTAATCCAACCCATAATATCCCCGTGAGAAGAAGTTGTAGAATTAAGGCTTCCCAAGGTTTAATTATCAAGGAAATGGAGCCTAATTTGGATAACTTGTTCCATGAGGATGTTGGTGGTTCTTCCATCCCTACAAATGATCTTGTTTATCCTCATTCTTTTCTTACTACTCTTGATGTGGATGAATTACTAACTAAGGTATCTGTTGACCAATTGGCAAAGATTGACAACCCATTTGAAAATCTTCAACAACGGATGAGTCAACAATACCTAGAAAGTGAGGCTCTACCATTGACTGAAGGATTAAAAAGAATGGTTCCAAGTGATAAACTTGGTTTTGATGTGTTTGATGGTATTACTCATATTGTTGATACTAATGTTATGCCTATGAAGAGTTGCATTGAAGTCCTTGGTTATACACAGCCTCCTAGTCAAGTTAATCATTCCATTCCTTTGACTACTCACATGGCTAGTGTAACCACCTTTACATCAAACATCATGGCTACCTCTACACAAAATGTCATACCTACAAATTTTAGTCAAGGGGGAAACTCCTTGAATAATAATTCCTTCATCCCTCCTCCTATGAGTCTTCCATTTGTTACCCAATCTTCTCCAATACCTACTTATCGTAGTGTCCCACCTCCTTATTCTCAATCTCCTCCTTCATTCAACAATGTTACCCCTCCTTCTCAATCCAACATGTCTAATTTAAATCCTTCTACTGATGCTACCATCAATAATTTAGCCCAAATAGTGTCTTCTTTGAAAAAGAAAATAGCTTCCATGAATCAATAAATAAGTATAATGTGCCCACATTTGATGTAGCAAGCCCATTATCCAATGACATTGTCTGAGTTGTCCCTCCTAAACATGTGGAAGTCCCTCAATTGGAGCTTTATAATGGAAAAGGTGACCCCTTGACTCATGTGAAAACATTTAAACTTTGTGTAGTGACTTTGCTCTTGACCAACGAATGTTGGCTAAATTGTTTACTAGAACACTAAGGGATAAAGCATTGCAATGGTATTGTTCTTTGCCTCCTTATTCTATTACTTATTTTCAAAAATTGGTGAATGGTTTTATTCAACAATTTCAAAATAATATTGGTCCTAAGATTACTTTGATTGATTCGATGTATTGCAAGCAAGGTGTTGAATAAAAAGTGATTGATTTTATTGGTAGATATAAGCATTTGTATTATCAAATTTCTTTTCATGTGCCTAAATAAGATATTCAAATAATTTTAATTTTTAATTTATAAAAAGATGTTAGTGATAAACTTTTCTTTTCTGAGTTTACTTCCTTTACGTAGTTTTGTGTAGTACTTCACAATTATCACCTTACTGTGAGTCAATTGGAACAATCATCTTCAATGGCTCTGAATGATAAAAATGAAAGTGCTCAACAACCTTTTGTGAATTTAAAACCAAATAAGGGATTCATCAAGTTCAATGACAACAACAACACTCAAGTAGCAGTCTCAATAGATGTGCCTCCTTTGTCCAAATACTTTAGAAAATAATTCACTCCTCGTAATGAATATTAGCATAGTATTATGTCACAATTGTTACAAAGGAATGTGGTGAAGTTTCCCTCTATTAAACCAATTGACACAACTAAGCCTTTGTCACTTGCCTTTGATTCTAAATCCTTTTGCCAATATCATCGTCAACCCGGTCATGATACTTAAAAGTGTTATTCCTTGAGAAGTAAGATTCAAGATTTGATTGATAACAATACCATATTTGTGGCTAGTGTGAATGATAAAGGAAATAAATTTGTAGTGCCACCTAATCAAAATCTTCAAATTTTTGTTGATCCTTTACCTCCCCATTCTACTAATGTGATTGAGGTTGATCATCTTACCTTCTCTCCCAATAATCTTGCCCTTGACTCTAATAATGTGGTGAACCTTATTGATAAAAATGAACCTCCTAAGGACTCATTCATCACATTTGATCCTAGTGAGACTATTGAGGCACTTGATGGCCCATTATATATTACTGGGAGAATCAAAGGTATTGTAGACACCTAAAATTAATGTTTAAATAATTTAAGCCTATCATCATAATTAACCAATTTAATTATGTTAATTCTCTACTTTTTTACGTTAATTTAATCAAATTTAATCAATCTTGTCACTATAGTCCAATAATTAATTTATCAAATAAATTAATTATTTCCAAATTCTTCTAAAGTCAACCAAATCATTAAGTCTTCTAAATTCCTCTTAGTTAATTAATTTTAATTAATTAACTTAAATCATGTGATTCCTACAAATCACTTTTTCCTAATCCCCACTCAACCTAATTAATTATTTCTTAACCATACTTATCATTATTCTTCAATTTTATATTCCTCCACCCATGTCACATCACCCTTGATCCTTTCAAGGAAATTCAATTTCCTTGAATATCCCCATGCATCCTCTTCCCAAGTAATTTTTAATTCCTTTATCCATTTAGTCTTCCCACACATCCTTTATTTTGGAATTTTTAATTCCTCTCTCCTTTCCCCAAGGAATTTTATATTACTTTTTATTCTCTCAATACGCCTTGATCTATGTCTTCCATCGCAAATCAATCTCAACCCTTCATACCAAAATCAATCTTGGCCCTCCATTGGCCTCCTTCAATTTATAAATTGGAGTCTCATTTCCTCACAAATCACTACATGGAATCTTCCTCTAATCGTATGCTCTCCCTTTCTTCCTCTATCTTCTTTTCTCATATCCACATAATGTCCTTATAATATCCAAATAATCCCTCATCCGGAACAAATCCTTTTTCATCCAAATCTATCCATTCCTCATCCATCATAATCCAAATCCAATCCTAATCCACTAATTTTGTTATGCATTTTGAGAGCATTCCACGTCCATCAAGAAGAGCACATCCAAACAAGTGGAGCACAAGGGATCCTCTACTTTGTCAAGCTCAATCAGAGGAACAAGAGAGATCTTCTATTGCAAGGTAATAGTGTTAGTCTTATGCTTTTTATTTGGTTTCCATATCATTTGTGTTTAAACTAACCCTCTACTACCTTGTTTGATTTCCCTTGCCTCATTTTTGGCACGCTCAATGGGACCTGCATCCCTAATTTAACATATTTTTGGAAGTTTTTGTGAGTTTTTGTCAAAGGTCATAGATTAGCATGAGGGACTACATTCTAGTGTGAGTGATACGGGTTCGGTACGAGCAATACAGGGTTCAGCATGAGTGCTAGCATTTTGGTGCGACCACCTACAATTTGAATTTTTCTTCCTGCCTTCGGAACAGTTTAGTTTGGCACGAGCGCTGCGGGAATAGCACGTTCACCTACAACCTTTCTCCATTCACTTCTTTGCTCTAATTTTCACTTTTTTTGCTTTCTGTTTTGCTAACCAGTTATTAAAAAACAGATAAAAAGATTAAATTATCTAAAAATAAAAATAAAAAATAGTTAAATTATTTTATTCAGTCTTTTATGTTGCTAACACCTTTTTAGCGTGAGCACTTTGCGAATAGCGCATGAGCCTTAGAAAATTCCCTGCCTCTTTTTAAAATTAAAATTTTCAAATATGTTGTTAACTGCTAATGTTTTCTATCTCTAGCACAAGTGCTCGTGTTTTAGTGCGACCAACTACACAACAGTACATCCATTGGTATTATTCCTTGCCTTTTGTTTCTGGGTTTAAAAAAAATTATATTGTTTGTCATCAGTTGGCTTTCCTAGATCTCTATATTAGCGCTAGCGCTCATGGTTTGGCACTAGCATCTACAGAAGAGTGTGAGTGTTGTATCTGTAGAATTTTGTGTTACTAACCAGATTTTTGAATTTTGCAGACTTTATCTGAGTGGTCCAAGGATTAATTTAATACTACTAATCTATTTTCTTTTGCAGGACGTTGTATAGAAGACAATATTAGTTTTTGTGTGCATTTTTCTAGTTAGATAACATTTGGATTTTGGGCTTAGAATTCACATTTTCTTGCTTTAGACTAGTTGCACACTTGTCTTCCATGTTTTATTTTCCTCTTGTTTGCATGCTTATTACCTTTAGCAGGTCTACCCTCCTGATTTGCCTGGCACACTAGCACAGGCATTGGTGAGAGGGGAATGACCCAAGTGAGTACAGTTGAACCCGAGCATTCCAACTCACTATAATCAAATCGCCTTTTGAAATAAAAATCTTGGAGGATGGAGCTATATGAGTTTACTATCATATCGATCACTTTGTAGGTCCCTTGAGGTCTAAATCATGCTTGTGTGACTACTATTGTTCTTGGTACTTTGTTGGGCTATAGGCCTCAATTGCACTTGCATGACTACAAAGGATAGTTTTCGAACGGAAACCTTTACTAAGAACTCTAGTAATAGAAGCCACCTATTTCACCTCCGAAATGGAGATAATCTTTGTGCAAGGAAGATAGTAACTCCCCCAAGAGACTTGCCATATCATGCCCCCCTTAGCATTTGGAGTCAGATAATACGTCGTTGAGAATCCATTGCGTGAGACTTAGTAGTTGTACTCTAATTAGCTATTGGGTGCGTACCTAAGTCAACAAGCAAAAGGTTTTCCTCCTCAACCAACTTCCTAGGATAGCATGATGTTCTTGAAGTCTCTATTCACATCAATGGCTAATGTGTTTTATATGCCTTCTTACCAAGAGTAGAATTAGTATAAAACACTAACCCTTCAAATTCCACTTTCATTATCATACCCTATTTCCCTCATCTTCATCCATATCAAATCCCCAATCTATTTTCATCTATCTAAACAATTATCAATCCCCAACTAATATCTCTATCATTAATCCAATCTAAGGTAACCTTCCCCTTCCTCTTCATACAGTCAATTCATTCTTCCACAATCATTTTCATTTCATCCTCAAGGACTTAGCACGTTAACCTAGTCAAATTTCCAAAATCCCAATCGATCCTAATCAATCCAATCAATTAATCAATCAACCTCATCCTAAGGTCGACACTTTGTGAAAGTTTAATTTACACCTTTATCTTTAATCAATCAATCAATTAGCTTTTGTGCTTGGGAAATAATCTCACCCAAGTACCTTTTCTTAATCATTTTGGTTTTATCGAAACCATAATCTTTTTACCCTCTTTTTCTTAGGAACATAAGGCTACCCTAAGTAGAAGAAGGTTTGATCAATTACAAAGGTCTAAATTTTATCTAGCTTGGTTCTCACCTTGCTTGTGGTCCACATCATCAATTCCCATCTAAGTCCTAATCTAGGGTCTAAGGTGTCATCCTAATTCAAATCAATCTTTTCCTAATCCAAGGTCCAATTCAATCCAATCAAATCAGTTCCAATTTAATCCAATCAAATTAGTTCCAATCCAATCAAACCAAGTCAAGTCCAATCCAATCCACAAAAATAAAATAAAATCCAATTAATCCTCAATCCAAGCCAAATTTGCTAAGTCCTAATCCTCATCTTCATCTAGCATTATCTCATCACTTTTATCCCCTCATTCTCATCATGGCTTGGTATGAGAAAATGGTTATGGAATTTCAAGGATCACCCTAACAACCATGCCCATCCAACTCATGCAGGCCTCAATATTATCCAACTTCCACCTACTCATGTCTCTCACCCCAAAATTGAACTTGCCTGTCCCCTCGAGGGGGCATACCACTAATTCCTCGTCATCCTTCCTCCCTGTCATTCTTCATCATATCATGACTGGGGCATCAAGCTACTAGTCCTTATCCTCACCATCCACTATGTTTTACTCTTTTTTGATATAACATCACCTCATGATGCTATTTTAAAGAGGGGCAAAATGTAGACACCTAAAATTCATGTTTAAATAATTTAAGCCTATCATCATAATTAGTCAATTTAATTGTGTTAATTCTCTTCTTTTTAAGGTTAATTAAATTAAATTAAATCATTCTTGTCACTATATTCCAATAATTAATTTATCAAATAAATTAATTATTTCACTATTCTTCTAAAGTCAACCAAATCATTAAGTCTTCTAAATTCCTCTTAGTTAATTAATTCTAATTAATTAACTTAAATCATGTGATTCCTACAAATCAATTTTCCTAATCCCCACTCAGCCTAATTAATTCTTCCTTAACCATACTTATCATTATTCTCCAATTTTATATTCTGCCACCATGTCACATCACCCTTGATCCTTTCAAGGAAATTTAAATTCCTTGAATCTCCCCATGCATCCTCTTCCCAAGGAATTTTTAATTCCTTTATCCATTTAGTCTTCAAACACATCCTTTATTTTGGAATTTTTAATTCCTTTTTATTCTCCCTATACACCTTGATCCATGTCTTCCATCACAAATCAATGTCAACCCTTCATACCAAAATCAATCTTGGCCATCCATTGGCCTCCTCCAATCTATAAATTGGAGTATCATTTCCTCACAAATCACTACATGGAATCTTCCTCTAATCTTATGTTGTCCCTTCCTCTATCTTCTTCTATCATATCCATATAATATCCAAATAATCCCTCATCCAAAACAAATCCTTTTTCAGCCAAATCTATCCCTTCCTCATCCATCATAATCCAAATCCAATCCTAATCAACTAATCTTGAAGCAGTCATCGGTGAGGAGAGACCTCAAAGAGATCAATCTGAACCAGTCAGCAAGAGTAAACATAATGGAAACATAAAAATATGATGGAGGCAATGTTGAACAGATTGTTTTATTACATAAAAATTCATTGCATCCAACCAATAACACCGAGTTACAACATATCGTCTCACAGGCCTGGTAGAACATACAAAATAGGTCACAATTAGGACCTTGAATCGTGAAATCTATCTTCTACACATAGGCTAGCTACTTAATTCTCTGATGAATTATATTATAATGCACAATTACAATTATATATATATATATCGATCCAAAGGATCTAGTCGGCCCAAAAGGGATTAAACCCTAAAGAACAAGACCTAACGTGCAAAATAAACAAAGTCGGCCTCTGCTAAGAGATTCCTTCGGGAAATCCAAAGGATGAAACATAGATCACGGGAAAAGGTTGGCCACATGCCAAGGAACATTAGAATTAATGCCCAAGGCTCCACAAGCTCCGGAATGGGTTCTGATAGATCACATAAATAGGTCCAGGCAACCGGTAACAAAGGACTGTCAGCCAGTAACAAGAAACTATCATGGAAACCGATAGCAATATCTTGCCAGAAAAATGATCCAAATGTGATGCAGTCTGGAAGCAAGAAATATGATCAAGTATTCAATTAGAATCCAACTCCAAAGGATCTGGTGAGCCAAAACCGGAACACAGAGAAAGGAAAACTGAAACTGCAAATAGAAAGGAAAATATTTTTGGTTGATGCTAGATTGCTATGAACTAGGGATGCTCCTGCATTAGACATCTGGGGTTATTGAAAAGATGAGCCTCTCACATTGTCAGAGTCTTAGGGAAACCAATGCGGTCTACCTCTTCCTGAGAAATCCAAGATGAATCTTCAACTGGTATGTCCTTCCACTTCACAAGATATTCCTTATACTGACTGCACTAAGTACTGCGCCCAATCCTACTATCCAAAATTACTTCAATCTGATCTAGTTCCTTTTGAGGTAATTATTTCTCCAATTATAACACTATACTCACTAAATTCTAGTTCATGGTACTCATGAAGATCTGCAATGTTAAACATAGGTGAAATACTTAGACTATCTAGTAACTCCACTTCATATGCATTCCCAGAACTGAAATTCCTCAAAATCCTACAAGGTCAAAACTTCTTCATCTACAACATGTTATAAGTTCCAACTGGGAATCTCTCTCTTCTTATATATACCATCACTTCATCGCCAACTTCAAATTCCTTATGTCTCTTCTTTGCATCTTCCTTCCCCTTATACTTGTTGGTCATGTCTTTCAAATTTTGCTTAACCTGAATATGCAATGCTGCTATATGATCTACAAAGTCTTTTGCTTCTGAACTCCTTCAGTCTTCATTGCCATTGTCTCTCAATTGTGATATACCTCTAGGATTCACTCTAGTAACAATCTCAAAAGGTGTTTTTCTGGTACTTAATTCACTGAATTGGTGTACGCAAACTCTGCCTGTGCAAGAATCAAATCCCAACTTCTGGTTTTATCTCCAATTAAACATCTCAACAAATTTCCCAAACTTTGGTTAACAAATTCTATCTATCCATCAATTTGTGGATGAAAAGTAGAACTTAACTTCAAATATATCTTCATCTTCTTCCAAATTATTCTCCAAAAATAGCCCACAAACTTTGTGTCTCTATTTGAAACTCTACTCTTAGGTAATCCATGCAATCTCACCACTTCCTTGAAAATAGTTCTGCTACATGCAATGCATCTGATGTCTTCTTACAAGGTATGAAATGATCTATATTTGAGAATCTATCCACTACCACAAATATAGAAGCATTCCCTCTTGGTGTTTTAGGCAATCCAAGTACAAAATCCATGCTTATATCCTCCCAAGGTCTTACCAGTACTGTCAAAGGTTTATACAATCCCACAGTCTGACTACTACCTTTTGCAACTTGAGAAACTCTACAAATTTGCACATATCTCTTAACATCCTTATGAATATGGGGCCAAAAGTATAGCTCACTCATTGCTACTATTTTGTCAATGCCAAAATGTCTAGCTAAACCTCCACTATGTTTCTCCTTTATCAGATTATCTCTCATAGAACTCTTAGGTATGTACAACTGAACTCCTTTGAATAAAATCCCATCCTGAATGAAATAATCCAACCACTTGCTTATATCTGTCATAACCGATTCTCTACATGCTTTCCAAGGTTTTGCAAAATCTGGGTCTTCATCATACATGGTCTTCAAATCCTAATACCATCACTCTCATCTCTACCAGCAAATTTCTTCTCCTACTCAATGCATCAGTAACTTTGTTAGATTTCCCACTTCTATACTTTAACACAAAGGTGTAACTCTACAATAATTCTACCCATCTCATATGTCTCTGATTCAACTTACTCTAACTGTTCAAATACTACAAAGCTTGATGATATGTATACAACACAAACTCCTTAGGAAACAAGTAATGTCTCCACTTCTTCAAGGCTTGAACTATGGCATAAAAATCCTGATCATACACTGAATATCTCCTTTGGGCATCATTCAATTTCTCATTGAAATAGGATATTGCTCTTCCTTCTTGACTCAAGACTGCTCCTATTGTTGTTCTACTTGCATCATAATCCACTTGAAATACTTTTTTAAAATATGGTAAAGCTAACACGGGTTCCTCAATCAATTTCCTCTTCAACAATTCAAAACTTTTGTTTGGTATGGTGGCCCACTTGAATTTCTTCTGATCTCCTCTCATGTTCTCAATCATAGGGTTACAAACTAAACTAATTTTTTTGATAATCTTCTAGTAAAAACTAGTCAATCCATGAAATGATCTTACCTCTCCAATGTTTTCCGATGTAGGCCACTCAACAATTGCTTTCACTTTCTCAGGGTCCATCTTCAAACCTCCTCAGATATCACAAATCCCAAATAGACTAACTCATCCTTCATGAAAGTACACTTCTTGATATTGATCAACAACTTCTCTTCTCCCAACCTCTGCAAAACTTTCCTTAACTGCAACAAATGCTCCTCTTTTGTCTTACTGAAAATCAGAATGTCATCCAAATACACAATAACAAACTTACCAAATAATTTCTTCAATACCTCATTTGTTAGTCTTATGAAAGTACTTGGTGCATTAGTCAATCCAAAAGGCATCACCAACCATTCATACAGTCCTTCATTTGTCTTAAATGTTGTCTTCCACTCATCACCTTCTCTGATTTTGATTTGCTGATATCCACTCTTCAAATCTATCTTTGTAAATTATTTTTCTCCACTCAAATAGTCCATTATGTCATCCATCCTAGGAAATGGAAATTGGATTTTCATTGTGATCTTGTTTATTAATCTTGAAGCGGTACACATTCTCTACTCTCCAATCTTCTTAGGTGCTAATACTGTTGGTATTGCACAAGAGCTCAGACTCTCCCTGATCAAACCTTTCTTCAACAACTCCTGCACTTGTCTACTCAATTCTTCATTCTCTATCGATGTCAACTAGTGTGTAGCTTTGTTGGGCAAAATAGCTTTGGGAACCAAGTCCATGCAATGACTAATACTTCCCATAGGTGGATATCCATCAGATACATTATGAAATGTTGTCCTCATATTTTGTCAGCAAATATTTTATTTCTTCCAACTGTTCTTCTTCTGGTTCTAATTTCTTAGTCTTCTTAGGAATTAAGGTGAAACACACATTCTCATGTCGCAGTCTATCTAGGAATTTTCTTCCATCTACCAAACAAATTCTAGAATTTTTACAAACTTCATTCTTCAAAGGTTCCTCCAAGGGTAACAAGGTTTTCTTCATCCCATTGGCCACAATGGTGTATGTATTATTTCTCCCATCATGTTTTGCCTATCTATCATACTGCCAAGGTCTACCCAATAAAAGATGACAAATATTCATAGGCATAATATCACACAAGACTTCATCATGATAATTCCCAGTTTTTAATTTCACCAAACATTGTTCACTTACTAACAAATTATGTTCATCTTGAATCCATTCTATCTGATAAGGCTTGAGGTGTTTCAATCTCTCCAATTTCAACTTATTCACCGTCTCTTCAAAAATAAGATTATTTGAACTACCACTATCAATAAAAAATTTACAACACTTACTGGATACCTTACATCTGGTCTTGAACAAAATCTTCATCTACAAGGGTTCTTCATCTCCTTCGGTATGACACAAATCTCTCCTCATCACCAATAGTTCTCCATCTTCCGGTTTATTGTCTGATCTGTTGGTGTTTTCTTCCACCACTGATGCTCTTTCGGTAATTATGTCTTCTTAAACTCAAATGCATGATGTCCTTCTCCTCCACACTTAAAGCAGGTTCCTTTGAATGTCCTCTTGTCTTGTCTTCCAAAATTCTCATTCCAGTAACCATCTAGTTCTCTCCTCTGGTAGAAATTTCTATCATCCTTCTGGTATGAATTACCTTCTTTGCTCACTTCCTTGTCCTTTCTCTAATCTATAATAGTTCCTCTTCCTTTGGTATATTAGCCTCTTCATCCTTGAAATATTCCTCTAGTAAACATTCCACCTCTGCCTCTCTGCCTCTTCTCGTGACTTTTGTTCAAATTCTCTTCTTCCTTTAGGGCATACTGGTAAGCCTCTTCAACACTCTCCAATTTGATCAAATTGAGTTCATCTTGTATAGACATCTGCAATCCATTCAAATATCTAGCAACTTGTTCAACTTCATCATCAACATGTCTAGATCTGATATTCAACTTGTTAAATGCTTCGGTGTACTCCTTCACACTAGATTCCTTCTGTCTCAAATTCTGCAACTTCCAAAACAAATCCACTTGATAATTTTTTGACACAAAATTTTATTTTAACTTAGCAATCATCTAATTCCATGTCTTAATCTTCTCTTTACCTCTTCTTTATCTATCAACTTGCAAATGATCCCCACTAAAGAGATGCATGACCTTTCAACTGGGTACAGGCATATTTCACCTTCCTCTCTTTTGCAGTGTTTTCTAAATTGAAATACTTCTCCATCTCTAAGATCCAATCCAGCAATTCATTTTAATCTAACTTCCCATCATATTCTGGTGGGGTAAAATGAGGTTTAATGTTTGCCCTACTCAAAACCCTCAAAAACCTTTCCTTATCTGGATCAACCGTCAGTAGGTTTGCTTGTTTTGTCAGGGATTCTTCTCCTTCATCTTCACTTACATCTTCAATATGGCACCCTCTTCTCTGGGTTCTCTCCATGACTTCCAACCCAGCTTCTATAACTTGGAACATCTCCATCACAACAGGGTCTGCATTCCCACTTGCTCCACCATTTCTAGCTCCTCTTTGCGCCATTGTTCACACTAGTCCTCTACAATTGTAGGTCAGATCCGCAATATGCCACCCTACAACAAAATTTTAGGACACGCAACCTCCAGAATGAAACTTCACTCTGATACCACTTGAAGCAGTCACCAATGAGGAGGGACCTCAAAGAGATCAATCTGGATTGGTCAGCAAGAGTAAACACAAAGGAAACACAAAGATATGATGGAGGAAATGTAGAATACATTGTTTTATTGCATGAAAATTTATTACATCCAACCGGTAAGAACCAAGTTAAAATATGTTGGCTCACAGGCCTGGTAGGACATATAGAATAGGTCACAACTGGGACCTTGAATCATGAAATCTATCTTCTATGCATAGTCTAGCTACTTCATTCTCTAATCAATTACATTCTAATATATATATATATATATATATCGATCCAAAGGATCTGACCAACCCAAAAGGGATCAAAACCCAAAGAACAAGACCTAACATGCAAAATAAACAAGGTTAGCCTCTGCTAAGAGATTCCTCCAGAAAATCCAAAGGATGAAACATAGATCATGGGAAAAGGTCAAACACATGCCAAGGAACATCGAAGTCAATTTCCAAGGCTCTGCAAGCTTCGAAATAGGTTTTGATAGATCACCAAAATAGGTCCAGGCAACCAGTAACAAAGGACTATCAGTCAATAAAAGAAAATTGTGATGTAGACCGGTAGCGATATATTGCCGAAAAAATGATCCAAATATGATGTGGTCTGGAAGAAAGAAAGATGATCAAGTCTTCAAGTAGAATCCGACTCCATGGGATCTGGTGAGCCAAAACTGGAACACATAGAAAGGAAAATTGAAATTGCAAACAGAAAGCAAAACAAAAAGGAAAATATTTTTGGTTGATGCAAGATTGCTATGAACTGAGGATGCTCCTACATCAAATCTTGTTATATATTTGGATAGCATTCCACATCCATCAAGAAGAGCACATCCAAACAAGTGGAGCACAAGGGTGCCTCTATTGGCATTGTATTGTCATTCATGTCAACTGGTGTGTACTCACCAATATGGACAGCTACCAGTATGCAAGGTGTATGCAAGATGCAAGTGGAAGATGTTATCAGTACTGATGGTCACTGGTGAGTAAGCATAAGAAAGAATAGAAAAAACTAAAGGTGAGACTGGTTATGTCAACCGGTATAGCATGATTAGCATGTATGCATTGTCAACCAGTATGTAGGAAGGTGTAGTTTCAACCGGTAAACATGACCATCGATGAGCATGTATGAACAAGCAAAAGACAAAATAATACAGTGAATGATTGTTAGATCACATAGAGTGTGAACACAAAAGCGGGAGTAATCCAAGTTAGCTTGAAGTAACCAACAGAACAGTGAAGAGATGATACAAGGGTTGACTAGTCATTGCATGACCGGTAGGGAAAGAAGACCAGTAGCAAAAGGAAAAAATTGGTAGTGTCTTTAGTCAATGACAGTCTAAACCAACACAATGGACTGAGCTGAGTTGGATGTCAACTGAGATGCCACGTAGTCTCCAAGTGGCAAGTGAACGGTGCATCATCGAAGTTGTTGGTGATTGGTAAGACATTTAATGTAGTCTACATAAATCACAGGATGATGATAGTGGTTTGTAGCTCAAAGCAAAATGACAAAATACGATTGAGATTGGTGATGTAAGGATCGATGCAGGACGTCGAGTAGAAGATCGGATTTGGTGAAGAAAATCATCTAGAGCCATTCTGGTTTTGACAAAAGGAAGATTCATGTTTGCCAAATATAGTAAGCATGTTCTAAAAGGAATGGAAATGGTAGTGAAACTTGATTTGTTGTAGGTTGTCAACTGTGGAGAGGAGATCTGATGTGATATGATACAGTTTGTGGTAGGTAGAAGAAACCCTAACCGCAGATAGTTTGAACCTCATTCTGGTGGGAAAACTTGAATATAAATCTGGAGATAATAGATTAGTTATGTTGATGTCAATTGCTAGAGAGGAGTGTGCTTGAGTGAACAAAGTGTAGATCAGACTGAGAAGAGTATTTCAACTAAGTATCTGAAGGAGTATCGATAGCAAAGGTGTAACCGATAAGAGGGTTTAGTAGAGGTTTAACTGGTAGATAACAGAGTTGAGGTGAACCAATAAGAAGGCATCAGAGAATGATAGAGTGCAGGGTGAGTATCAGAGGAAGTCAGCAAAGGAAAAGATTGACCAATAAAGGATCAAAGAGAGTAAATTGATAACTAGTAGTGAAAGAACTGGTGAAACAGAGAAGATTTGTAACCAATAGAGAGAAGTTGAATAGGTGTTACAAAACTCATTTGTAACAAGGAGTTTTCATTGTAATAATTTTGTATTTCATTGTATTTCACTAAATTGGTGCTTTGCGTAGGGGTTGGTTCTCCTTTGGGTTGGTGCCTATAAAATTAGGGGTTGGTGCCCTAAATATTTGTAATATTATATTTTATTGTGAGGCTGGATTGGAGAAGTAGACTCTAGCAATATTTCTCACCAAGGTTTTTCCCACATTGGGTTTTCCTCATATATCTGGTGTTGTATGATGCATCCTTTTCGTGTGTTTGATTACTAGTGTTTTCATTACTTTACCGGTTGCACCTATATAGTTGAAAATAGTTTGAAATCATCAATTCATGCCCCCCTCCCAGTGACATATTGCCCCCCCCTCTTAGTGACATATTGTGTTCTACAGCCTCTACTTTGTCAAGCTCAATCGAAGGAACAAGACAGATCTTCTCTTTCAAGGTAATAGTGTTAGTTTTATGCTTTGTGTTTGGTTTCCATATAATTTGTGTTTAAACTAACCATCTACTACCTTGGTCAATTTCCCTTGCTTCAAGTATACCCTCTCGAGGGGTGCTCATTTATCTGGCTTGTATGGTTAATGTGATAATTGGAGGATTTATTTATACTTTAAAATTTCATCAAGTATCATATATGATAAATCTAATGTGTTGGTTAAAAATATTTGATGGTTTCTTGTGTCCTGCCATTGGTTCTATTTCTCTTCCCATTGAGGTTGATACCAGAGCTTTAGAGGTTAACTTCTCTATAATTCCTACATCAGAACAATTTCATGTGAAGTTGGGACATCCTTGGCTCTCTTCCATGAAAGCTATCCCTTCTACTATTCATGAATTCTTGAAATTCCCTATTGATGACAAGATCATAACTATTAATCATAGCATTTACCAACCCACGATTAGGCAAAGAGATGTTTGTATTGATTATTTTTTGTCCGAACAATTCCAACCTCTTAAACCTAGAAGTGATCCTCTTTTTCAATCTTATCAAAAATGGAAAAATGAGATGATTCTATCCTTGATTAAACCTATAAATCCAACACTTAGTCTTCCTCCAACTAATGATCATATACCTCTTCTGATTAATAAGTCTATTCATCCTCTTATGGATAGAGATATTCTTTCTCCTAAGGAAGAATCTATTCCTTCTTCTAAGGATGAGACTATTCTTCCTCCCAAGTATAAAAAATCTCTTCCTCCTAAGCATCGACCTATTCCTCCTTCTAAGGATAAACATATTATTCCCCCTAAGGATGGACCTATTCCTCCTCCTCATTATGGACTTGGTCTCTTTCCCGTGCATATTCCTCCTTTATATGGTGTGGTTCCACCTCCTACGTCTTACAAAGGGAAGCATCTGACATCTCCTATTGTTAAACCTAAAATACCTTCTATTGGGACTCATTAAAATTGAGTCAAGTTTAGAGGCCCAATTCAAGTTTTGCTTTGCATTTCCAAATAAATCAGTTTTGAATGGCCTAGTTTGTGAGAGGTCAAAATGGAGCTGGTTGATTTTCAAAGGGTAAGGCTCGAAAGACATGTCCTACACCTTTCATTTGGCCTATGAAGTGATGTGAAACTTTCAGAATTCAGTTTGGAGAAGTTTACCAGGTACCCATTTCGAGGGGTGAGCTGAAAGTGCATTTTAGGCACAAATGCAGATTTTATTGAGTAGCCTACTTTGAGTGTTTGCATATTTTGCCCTATTGATCGTCATGGATAATTTCAAAATGGATTAAATTATATGCTTAAATGTGAGTCAGCTTGCAAATTTTCAAGTCTTGATGAACCCATTTGCTCAGTTTTCAAAGCCAAATCCATTTGTAGTTTGTGTGGTTTGACTAGTCCCTGTTTCGACAACTAGTCGGAGCCCTGTTTCGCACAAATGTAAAAGTTGCCTCAGTAAGTGTTATGACATAATGTTTGCTCTGAGTTATTACTAGTATAAATGATGAGCTACGTTTCAAATTTTAAGCCTCTTTCAATCCGTTTTATTGGTTTTCAAAAGGGTTCATTTAGCCATCATTTTCAGTTACCCGTACTTTCAGTGCTATATAAGTTAATGTAGTTGTTTTTATGAGCGCGCCATTTGCATCCTATCAGGATTTTGGTTGAACTGAGAATTCAAAGATTTAGTATGTACTTCAAGGTACCTATGTTTCAAATTTGAGGGTCTATAGAGGTCGTTTGGTATTTTTGAGAAAGGCATCATGTGTTGCTAGGACATTGACTTCATCAAGTCTGCAGTGTCGACAAAGTCAGTTGGCCATTTTCGCCAATTAATATCTCTTCGCTCGAGACTCATCTTGAGAAACCACTTGGAAATGCTCATTCTTGTATATCAGACTTGAGAAACCACTTGGAAATGCTCATTCTTGTATATCAGAGTACAAGCCTGTCAGATGGCGAGCTCCAGAAAGATGATTTGACTGACTTGAAAAATACGTCTTCGCAATTAAATGCGAGAATGTGGAGTAATCGCCTGAAGGTTGCAAAATTTAGTCCGATGATCCAAAAATGATTTTGATCATTTCCAGAGGTATGGGTAAGGTTCCTGAAGCATTCTTAAGGTCAGTTGCATGAAAACAAAATTTTTTTTAGTCGGACCCACTTTCGGGCCCGACCTGGCTCAATGCCTGTGTTTTTTTTTTATGGCGACAATGTTGATAGTGCATGTCTTCATGATGCATAAATATATGGAATTGTATCAAATCATTTGACCAACATTGCAAACAAGTTATCCTCCTTGGTGACACGTGAAGATTTGGAGGGTCTAAAAACTGAATTGAGGCTCGTGATCCATTGTCAAGATGCTAGGCATATCAATGCAAGTTGTGCTTTGAATGATCCCTTGATGGTGGTTCCAACTACTATTGGATCTATATGCGGGAAAAGCGGGTCGATAGAACTTGAAATGTGAAAAATGGAGTTCTATGGAGCCTTGCTCACACACCCATAGGACTTCTTGGTGCAAGCTATGGAGTAATGAAGTATCACTCAACTTCCCAAGGTTGGTCCCATGGTTCTCTATCTTACACGGTCCCTCAAACCAATGTTTTTGCTCTCAGATCACTGAGCAAAATGGTTTAGGGATGGAAAACACAAGAACGAGGGATGCTTTTTGTTGGTTTTAATATGAGATGCATCCTAAGCTATGCATGATTCTAGAAATGCAATAAACTAACTATACAATGACAAGGTTAGTATGAATACTATCCTAACATGATATATTAGTCTATGATTGAGCTAAATGATAAAGAAAGTATTCTAAACATGCATATTTAGACTAATTCCTAGTTAAAAAGAGGCTAAAATAGATGAGCATATATGAAATGAAAGCTTGAATGTATTTGAGCATAAGTATGATACTACAAACTTGGATTGATCTCTGAAAAATGGAGGAATGAGAGCTCTATTTATAGCAAAAATAGGGTGATGGATGGCCAGGATTGAATGGGTTAATCAAGGGTTGAATTTGAAAGTTGGGAATCCATGTTTGCAATTGGTACCAATGAAATGGTGACAATTGTCAACATAAGACTGGTTGAAAAAGGGGTTGGAGACATTAAATGCCTGAGAAGACCTCATGGTTATCTAGAGGGTAAGAGTCAAGCCTAAGTTAGGATTACCCATTGGATTAAGAGTTAATCCAAGGATACACTTTTGTGCAAATGATTAAGAAATAATCATGGTCAAAGCATTAAAGGCTTGATGAGACACTTGGGTTGGATGAAGGTTAAGTTAGGCAAAAAGTCTCTAACCATGTAAGAGGGTTGAATTAACCATTAATGGTTTGGGAGACTTTGGAAAATTAAGTGGTTGAAGACTTGAAGCCTTTAATGGTTATCAAAGACTTTAAGGGTTTGAGAAGTGACCTCCCCTTGCTTAGGGATGTGACAAAGTTTAGAAGATGGGTTAGGCTAATTAGAAGCGATTAGAAGAGTCTAGAAGAAATTAGGAAGGAGTTTAGGAAGGTAAGTGGGAGATGTAGGATTTTGCAAGTGGATGGAGGAATAATAGGATTTAATTGAAATAAAGTTAATTTAAATCAATTTGGTTGTTATTTGGGGAAATTAAATAAATTAGATTTATTCAATTTAGGATAAACTATTTAATTAAATTTGAATTTAATTAAAAGTGGATAGGGGGGATTTAATTAAATAAAATGATTTATTCATTAAATGGGTATAGTCAATTTAATTGAGTAATTTACTTAATTAAATAGAGGAATGTGGATAATTTAATTAAATTGGATTTAATTAAATAGAGAAATGAACATAAAATATTCATTTAGGAATATGGTCATTTTTATACATCTACATTTTGCCCCTCTTTGAAGTGACGTGTGTGCACATGTTATTTCAAAGAAAATGATGTGTTATCATGATTTATGATCAAATGAAATTTTTGTGTTGCTCTCATGATTTGCAAGTTGTGCCCCAGATTTGATTTGATGCGTGACGCCCCCTCAGGAGATGAATCAATATTTTGAAAATTTTGATTGGAATTGATGATTTGTGTCTGGTGTTTATGATTTTGTCTATGTGAAATGTTTTAAATTGATTCATCTCCCAATAATTTATAGATTTTAGGGTATAAGGGAGACCGTGACCACATTACATGCCCGGTTCCTAACCCTAATTGCATTTTTCTCCTATAAAAGGGGAAAAAGTGCTTTGATTTGATTCATTTGTACATTGTTGACTTTGGAGAAAGAGAATTTGGTTTGAAGTCAAAATGCCTATCCCGTATTCCAGGCATCGTTTTGAGTGCGTTCGGAGGTACTGAAGACCTGCCGCATATGGACCGCTAATAAGTCAACACTTTTGACCCTTGTTTGATTTTTGATTTGATCATTTTTGGTCAGTTTTTTATTTTTGAAATTTGGTTTTAGTGTTTTAGCGCCGCAAAGTCGCAAAGTAGCGCATACAAAAATTTAGGTAGCGCATGAAGCTTTATTTTAGGGCTGCATCCGAAACAAAATATCGTAGCGCATAGAAAATATAGGTTAGCGCAGCGAGTGAAAATAGCGCATGCTGAACGTAGGGTAGCACGTCAAGTCAGTAGGGTAGCGCGTAGGGTAGACTTAGCACATAGGGGCCGCAGGGATTCGCATGGGTAAGGGGTTTTAGCGCATAAGGTAAACCTAGCGCATAGGGTCAAACAGGTAGCGTCAGCGAGGTATAGGTTAACACATGGTAAGGTTTTAGCGCATAGGGTGGGTTAGGTGGTGCATGGGGGGGAAAGATTAGCATGTAGAGTCAGTCTAGCGCATAGGGTGAATAGATTAGCGTGTAGAAAAAACAACTTAGCGCATGGGTAGACTTTAGCGCATAGACAACCTGTTTTAGTGCATCCGGAAAAATTTTGTGAGATGAGGTTATTTGTGAAATTGTTGTGTTTTGCTGTCATAGTTTTTATTGATTTGTCCAATATGAGTGTCGATATAACTTGTTTTGATTTGCGATATTACAAGTTATGCATAGATATCAATGTGTTGTGCTAATCAAAATATGATTTGTTTTTGCACTCGGTTTCAAGTTCAATGTGTGAAGCCTGATTTGTGTTACAAGATGATATGGGTTGAAAACTTGAGTTATTTTACAAGCTGATATGGGTGAGAAACTTGAGTTGTTTTACAAGTTTATGTGTTTTGGAGACTTGAGTTGTGTTACAAGTTTTGATATGGTTTTTGATAACTTGAGTTGTTTTACAAGTTGATATGAAATGATAGGATTTTGAACTTGATGTAGATGAGAAAATTGTTTCATGTTGTTGATGTGAGTTTGATTTTGATATCTTTGTTTTGATGTGGAAACTGATATTGGATTTGTTTTGCTTGTTGACAGGAGTGATTGGGTGTGGTTCAGTCGTGGGAGCGATTTTCGAGGCCATGGACATTGATACTGCAGTTGACTCAGGTTGACCTTGATATCATTGAGAGATGCGGTTTGACGTCCCTTTTGGATATGCCTCGGTTCACTGTGAACAGGGGCTACTAACAGCACTTGCAAAGAGGTGGCATAGTGACACGAACACCTTTGATTTTGCCACAAGCGAGATGACACTCACACCAGAGGACTGTTACAGGATCCTATGCATACTAGTAGTAGGTGCACTACTACCATATGAGCAGTCAGAGGAGGGTGGTATAGAGGCACTTTGCCACATTTTTCATGATGAGATAGTTTGTGGATATGAGATCCCATGACAGGAGTTCCTAGACCTGGATTATGCACCCCTTCCATCAATACTAGTAGGGTTTATTGGTGGATTCCTTTATCCTGATCATAGGTCAAAGGGATTCTCAGTGGGATGGGGGCTGGTTTTAGAGGAGATGGTTACATAGGGTCATAGGTTCGCATGGGGATCGGCCATGCTAGCCCATCTGTACAGGGACCTGCATGAGGTGGTATACCTCAGTTATGGCAGTTTATTAGCTGGCGTGATGCTGTTACAGGTATGGTGCTCGGAGCACATTCTGGCTGCTAGGCCATTAGCAGATAGAGATAGGCTCATGGGATGTGCATATGCTTATGGATATAGGGGTCTAGTTGTCCAGCAGAAGCTGGGCAAACTAGAGCATTGGAGGAGAGTGCTGGATGACATCGATACGGTCACATGGCGACCATATACAGGGTGTGAGGTGTGGGCGGAGGACGAGCTAGAGATGCCCTATGTTTCTATGATGAGATATCTAATTGGGAGGACCCCATTTGTGATTGAGAGGTTTGTGGTGACCAGAGTTTTGAGACAGTTTGGTCGACAGTAGGGTATACCTCAGGGGGCTTGCTTATATGCACAGCGAAGGCAGGACATATCAAATTGGGGCCCGACCATTGATAGCGCGGTGGCAGTGGAGGAGTTTGTTGGTTTGGCGAGTCAGATATGAGATTATGCCCCAAAGATTTTGGATGCGGGCATGACTGATGAGTTCATGAGATTGTTTGCTGCACGGGTGGTGGCCAGGATATCTGATCCCGAGGAGATGCGGCCGACATTTGATGATGATGATGAGGAGGGAGAGGGAGATGATGAGGATGATGGAGATGATGGAGGAGGACGACGAGGGAGAGGAGTTAGAGGGAGGCGGGGAGATAGAGGGAGGAGAGGAGATAGAGGTGTGGAGAGAGCAGTTAGACAGGTGGTGATAGGCAGGGGGAGAGGCAGATTAGCTATTGGAGCTGGTGGAGAGGGGAGGGTGGGGGAGGTGCTAGCTACAGTGGGGGGGTACTGATGAGGCAATGCGACTAGCATAGAGGAGGAGGATAGATGTGCTCCCACCTCCAGCACCGAGGACAGGCAAAGTTAGAGGGGATGCCCCTGCACAGGTACCGCTATAGGTTTGGGTCCCTACTCATATTGAGGATGCTCAGATTTGGACCCTGCAGGTGACTATATAGCAGCTGCAGGCATAGGTTTTGACATATCAACAGTAGATTGCACAGTTGACCACTGAGCGGGACACAGAGATAGAGCGGAGGGGGCGAGTGGAGGAGCTTGCAACCAGTGTACAAAGAGCAGCGGTGAGTGGTCCGATGAGAGACACCCTAAGAGAGCTATCATTGAGAGCTCAGGAGGCAGAGTACTACCGGTGGCATTATGAGGCTGTGGTACCTAGGGATCGTCGAGTACAAAGCTTCACACAATCGAGATCTAGTCGATCTTGAGATACTGGGTCGCGGTCTGAGAGTCGAGGTGTGATAGGGCCACCGAGACAGGACCCTCCTAGAGATCCAGGGATGGGGACATCTATAGCTAGACCATCTCCTTCAGGGGATAGCCATGCTTGAGAGATGTGGTCTCTGTTGTACTTTTGATCATTGTTGAGATATATATGTACGACACCATTTTCTTTGATCATGTGGTGTGTTTATCTGGATGCATGTTATGTGGGTTATTTCTTTACTTTATGATGATGCAATACTTAAATATATGATATAATGTATGATGTAGGATGTATGCTTTTTAATATGTTTGTGAGATGTATCTTGAAAATGAGATGTATGATTTGATATGTTGTGAGATGTATCTTGAAAATGAGATGTATGATAATGATATGTAACTAAATGTAAAATGATATGCAACTATGTTTAAAATGAGATGCAATTAATTTGTAAAATGATATACAACTAATTGGAAAATGATATGCAATAAATTGTTTTTGGTAGCATCCTCATTCTGCATTTGCCATCCAATATAGCCATATGTTGTTTGCTTTCTTTGTAGGTATCATCATTGAGCATTGATTTGTGTAGGATATGTTGAAAATTTATACAAGCATAATGGTATGATTAAACCATGATGACCTGAGAAAAATTTACATGATGTTTGATTTTGCAAGATAGCACAAGCATCAAAGTATAATTGATCCAGGACGACTTGAGTGTGTATTGCATAAACAGACAAGATGAAATCATTTGTATGCGTGAAGTGGAATCAAGCCTTCAAAGATATTCGATGTATCACATCTCGAGGCAAGTATTCACACAGTACAAGTGATCGCCTCCCAGACAGAAGACTAAGGAAATATTGGAAGTTCCCCATGATCTCTAGCTTTGAAGCATTTAATGAGAAAAGGAAGAGAATCCAATAATTTAAAAAGTTCAAAATGCAAAAATAGTCAAGATTTTTATGTGATAATGCAACATTCAGTACTTCAGAAAATCATCCATCCTTGGTATTTTTTGTGAATTTTGTGTTTTGTTTTGCAATGAAGCATAGTTTTGGTTGTTGGATGTCATGCTTCTGAGTTTTGATATCTTGAATGTTCGCAAGTTGTGATGATTTTAATGCCCATAGCTGAGGGTGCCTCTTGATGTGAATATGTACAATGATTTCCAAGCCATGGTGGAATGTGGTAAGAGGATATATATGGACAACCCAGGATAGTGACTACGCTAAGTATGTCCTGAATGGATATGTGCTAAGTGTTGAGCAATGGCCGATAGTGTTTGTACGGATAAAATGGTATGGAGATAGATAGAGGAGCCATTCTTTCACAAGAGCGCCTGTTTACCAGGTTTTCACCATTTATTTTTATTGTACTTTGTGTTTTTGCTTTTTCGAGATTTTTTGATTTTTTAATTTTTTTTTTTTTTTGTGCACTAGGCTACTTAATTGTAGTACTTCTTCAGATGGATGTTGTTAGTTGGTTCATCGAGCACATCTCTTTCTGAAGTTGTTAGCTGATAGGAACCTGATC
Organism: Cryptomeria japonica; assembly: GCF_030272615.1. Classification (NCBI taxonomy): domain Eukaryota; kingdom Viridiplantae; phylum Streptophyta; class Pinopsida; order Cupressales; family Cupressaceae; genus Cryptomeria; species Cryptomeria japonica. The sequence goes on along the minus strand of NC_081408.1, from coordinate 61,063,101 downwards.
CATAGACTGATATCCCAGCCAGTTAGATTCAAATTTCCCTTTCTTTTCTCGATCTTGCTGATTTCTTGGATTTTCTTTGAGGACTAGGTCACCAACTTTGAAGTTGCGAGGGATGACCTTGTGATTGTAGCTCCTGCACATGTATTGTTGATATGCTTTGAGATGAGTGTAAGCATGCTGACGTCTTTCATCTAATAGTTTGAGTTCTTGTAGTCGGTTAACTCGATACTCTTCATCTGGGATTAAACCTTTCAAAGAGACTCTGAGAGATGGGATTTCTACTTCCAAGGGTAAAATGGCTTCTGATCCATATACCAATGAGTATGGTGTTGCTCCTATAGGTGTGCGGATGCTGGTTCTGTATGTACAAAGTGCTGGATTAAGTTGTACATGCCAATCCTTGCCTACATCATTCACTATTTTCTTTAGGATCTTTAGTATTATCTTGTTAGATGCTTCTGCTTGACCATTTCCTTGTGGGTAGTATGGTGTAGAGAACCGATGTTGGATTTTGAATTTGTCACATAGTTCTTGTACATCTTGGTTTTTGAAAGGTCGTCCATTATCTATGATGATTGAACTTGGAATACCATATCGGCAAATTAGATAATTTAGGATAAAAGAGGCAATTTGTTTCCCAGTCACTATGGTCATGGGAACTGCTTCTATCCATTTGGTAAAGTATTCAATTGCTGTTATAATAAACTTGTGTCCATTTGAAAATGAAGGATGAATTTTGCCAACTAAGTCTAGTCCCCACTGACAAAAGGGCCAGGATGTTGTAAATGGCTGCAGTTCCTGTGTTGGTGCATGTATTAGATTGCCATGGATCTGGCATTTAGGACATTTCTTGGTGAAGTGGTATGAATCTTTCTCCATTGTAGGCCAGTAGTATCCCATCCTTAGAAGCTTTTTAGCAAGAGTAGTACCACTTGAATGTGTTCCACAAATACCTTTGTGAAGCTCGTGTAAAGCGGAATCAGAATCATTACGATCAAGGCAACAAAGAAGAGTACCATCTAGACCTCGATGATACAAAGTATCAACGGTAAGGGTATAACGGGCAGCTTGTCGGATAAAGTTACATTTTTGGTTACGGGATTGGTCAATTGGTAAGATATTATTCTTGAGGTAGTCGTATATTGGTCCATATAACGGAGAATCTAAACCAGTCAAGGCATAGATAACATGGGATTCAGAGTGGTCATAGGCTGGGGAGAACAGTTGCTCTACCAGGAACTCGTAACAACTCTGTTGCTCTGGATTTTGTAGTAATGAAGCGATTGTAGCCATTGCATCGGCTGCCTTGTTGTTCAACCTTGGTATTTGCTCGAAGGTTATGTGCACAAAATACTATTTGAAGTCATCTACCATTCACTTGTAGGGTAGTAGCTTGTCATCCTTTGTCTGATAGTTGTTATTGATTTGATGGACGACTAGTTGTGAGTCTCCGTAGACTTTTAACTCTATGATTTTCCATTCTACGGCCATTTTGATGCCTATAACCAATGTCTCATATTCAGCCACATTATTTGTGCATGGAAACATAAGCCTATATGATCTTGGTATAGTGTGTCCTTCAGAAGTGATGAATAGAATACCAGCACCTGAACCATGTTGTGTATAGGATCCGTCAAAGTATAAGGTCCATTGTTTGGTAGAAAGAGAAAGAATGTCTCTGTTTGGAAATTCAATCTCCATGGTTTGTTTTCTTGGTAGTGGTGCTTCAGCCAGCTGATCTACAATTGCTTGTCCTTTGATGGCTTATCTTTCTATGTATTGGATGTCGAATTCACTGAGAATCAAGACCCATTTAGCCAATCTGCCTGTGAGAACTGCTTTGCTGAGTAGATATTTGAGAGGATCAATTTTTGCGAGTAGCTTAATGGTGTGTGCTAGCATATAATGTCGGAACTTCTGAGATGCAAAGACTACTGTTAGACAAGCCTTCTCAATGAATGTGTAGTTGAGTTCATAGCCGTTCAAAGTCCTACTGATATAATATATTGCTCATTCCTTTCCTTGTTGATCTTCTTGTGCCAATAGTGCCCCCAACGATATATCTATTGTTGAGATATATAGGATAAGTGGCTTTCCTGTGATTGGTGGTACTAGAACTGGTGGATTCATTAGGTACTGTTTGATTTAATAAAGAGATTCTGCACACTTGGTCTCCCATCTAAATGGTACATTTTTGTGTAGTAAATGGTTAAATGGTAGACTTTTATCTGCTAGTTGAGCGATGAGTCGCCTGATTGATTGAAGTCATCCTTGTAGAGATCCAAGTTGACTGATATTCTTTGGTGGTGGCATTTCCATAATGGCTTGTACCTTTGTTGGATCGACTTTGATACCTTTAGCTGAGACTATGTAGCCTAGTAACTTTCCTGATGTATCCTCGAAGACACACTTCTGAGGGTTGAGCCTGACTTGGAATTTCTCCAATCGATCAAAGGTCTTTGTTAGGATGTTGAGATGTTCTGCTCTAGTGAAGGATTTAGCTAGTAAATCATCCACATAGTCTTCCATAAATGTGTGCATCGTGTTATGGAATATTGTTGTCATTGCTCTTTGATAAGTGGCCCCTGCATTCTTTAAGCCAAAAGGCATAACATTCCAACAGTACGTTCCCCAAGGACAGGTGAACACGGTTTTATCTTGATCTTCTGGGGCTATTTTGATTTGATTATAGCCTGAGAAACGTCCATTAGTGAGAGCATTGCATGGCTTGCTGTGAGATCTACAATTATGTCAATACTGGGCAGAGGAAAATCATCTTTTGGACAAGCTTTGTTGACATCTTTGAAGTCAGTGCATATTCTGATACTACCATCTAGTTTTGATACTGGAACGATGTTGGAAATCCATTCTGCATAGTCTATGGGTTGGATGAATCCAACATCTAATAGTTTCTTTAGTTCAATTTTGACCATGAGTGCTACCTGTGGATTCATCTTTCGTAACTTTTGCTTGACTGGTTTAACTCCTAAAGAGATGGACAAGTGATGCATGATTAAGTGTGGATCCACTCCGGACATATCGGCATATGACCAAGCAAAATTAATTTGCTGTTCTTTAAAGAAAATGATGAATGCTGATCTTTCCTCCTCTGTCAGAGATTCTGCAAGGTGTATGTTTCTGACTGCTTCTGTGGTACCAATGTTGATTGATTGAGTGGGCTCAATCAATATGGGTGATCGCTCATGAAAGTGCTCAGGAAGAGTGTCAATTCTCCCATTGTTAGGTTCCTTAAAAAGGTTTTCACCCTCAAATGTGTCCTTTATTTTTACTTTTTTGTGATCTAGAACTGCCATTGACTGGTTTTTAGCATCAGATCTTTCATTTGGTTTATTTTTGTGACTGAGAGACTTGGCACTCACTGATTGGTAGACATCGTTACTTTGTTCATTGGTAGAGCCTATTTCCGGATTTACGGTACATAGGTAATGGATAATAGATTCATCATCTGGAAAAATTGGTATATCATGGATTTTAGGTTCATCCCAATCGATGAGGTCAGGAAAGACAAGCGGTAAGGAATCATTAGGTGGATCCAGTTCTACTACTGTAAGTGTTAGGACAGAGTTTTCATCATGATTGTTCTTGGTTTTAAAGAAGTCCAGGATTTTGTCGAGGTCTTCATGGTATTATCTTCCATATAGACTTGTTCATAATGTTTCTATTCGCTTTCCTTGGCGTCATAGATATTTTGTGGTCCAAATTCAAGAGGTCTATCTTCTGCGTTATGTTCTTCTTGAGAAAGGGATATGGAATCAGTATCATCAAGGATATCTGTAGTAGCATTGGAGCAGGTACCCAATTCATATTCATTGGAATCTATCTCAGAGGCCTCATCTCAGATTCTATCAGTGTTGTAAACTAGTATGTTGTATGGTGAAAACAAATCTTTGATGATGGATACCATTTTGATAGTTTTTGTTGATTTTGTGTTAGATTCGGCTTCTACTTTCTGTATTTGCTCATAGATTGTGCCTCCTTGGGGGAAAATAAAGGTATCCAGAGATGATTTTATTGATTTTTGAAATAGTGGATTCTAAACATTTGCCACTACTACAGATATGGCCCTTTTGTGGTTTAGAAGTTTTTCCTGATGTAACTTCTAGTCTTGACGTTCTCGTGCCTTGCGGATTGTTTCTGTTGATTCAAAGAGTGCTTCCTGCCAGGATTCTTCTTTGTACTTCTTCTTTACTTTCCATTGAGGTTTCGTAGTTATGTTGGGCAACCTTTTTAATAGGAAAGTGAGCTCACAACCCAATCCTGCTTTGTTTCTACTGGGTTGTGAAGGAAGATCTATGGGTTCAGTGACTCCTTCTCTGCATTTCCCAATAGGTCCTTTACCATCATATCCCATTTGCTGCATGATCAAGTATCCTTTTCCATATAGGTGTGTTGGTAGAACAAAGTCTAGAGTAGCTTCTCTATTACCTTCATCCTCATCTTTGTTTAACCAGCTAAGAACATCCTTGTCTTCTTATTCATGTGCTAGAGTGCCCAATTGGGTGAAGGTACCATCAAATTTAGTGATGGGCTGAGTGACCAGATGTGTTGATGTAGTAGGCAATCCATGAGATCTAGGTGATGTTGGCAATTTGGCCAAACATAAGGGCTCCAAAGAGTATTCTCCTATGCCTTGGTCTTTGATTTGTATTTTCTGTTTGAAATCTCCAAATATGGATTTGGGCTTTGCTATTTGGAGATCTGATGTTGAAGATCACTGCTTTTCTCTATTATGAGAAACCAAACTGTCTTGGGTTGCCCCCATTGTGTTGCAATGTTGAAATGGATTGTGATAAGCAGATATGGAGATTTCTTGTCCATCATAAGGAAATTTGACACACTGGTGATACGTAGAAGGTACTGCTTGCATTTCATGTATCCAGGGTCACCCTAACAAAATATTGTAGGTGAGATCTATGTCTAAGACCTGACACATAGTATCTTTTTATACTGGTCCCACTTGAATGGGTAACATCATAGTTCCTTTAGAGGACCTTTCCTCATCATCATATGCCTTTATGGTAATCTTCTTGCAGGGATCAATAGACTCTTCTGAGAAGCCTAATGCATGAATAAGCTTTAAAGTACATATATTAAGTCCGGCTCCTCCATCTATTAAGACTCTTTTTACTTGGTGTTTGCAAACAATGACTTCGATATGGAGAGGAGTATTATACGGATGACTCAAGGAAGCATTGTCATGCTCTAAGAAGGTGAGGTTATGAGGTCCATTCATATGGGCGACCATGGCTTGAAATCTATCTGTATCCAGATTTTGAGGTACATTGGTTTCCAATAGCGCTTGTTCCAATATGTCTTTGTGCTTCGGTGATAGTTTCAGTAATTCTAATATAGATATCTGAGCTGGAGTTTTGCGTAGTTGGTTAACCAAGTCATATTGGATTTTTGGTGTAGTAGTTGTAGGTGGCGTATGTCCTTTTAAGACATATTTCTGAGTTCGGGTTGTTACATTGACAGATTCATGATCACGCCGACCTCAGATGGTGATGACATTTACTTGATGATCTTCAGCTGATATGTAGTTTATGGTGTTGTTGTAGATATGGTCGATATGAGCTCCGCATGTATCATCCGAGGTTGAAGCTCCATCTTTGTTGTAATTTGGGAGAGGATTTTTAAAGGCTCCATGATCACCATTTTTTTTGAGACCATCTACCATTAAGTCACCTTGATCAATCATGTCTTGCACCATGTGTTTCAATCTCATGCAATCGTTCATCCGATGACCCTTGTTATGATGGAAATCACAATAGTGTGAATCATTCCACCAAGGTGGTTTGATTTGGGGTTCATAGTTGTTGATTGGAGGCAAAGAAAGAATCTTGTTTGCCAAAAGTTCTCTGAATGCTAATTCTAGTGATTTCCCCAATGGTGTGAAGATATGCTTTTGGAAATTGTTCATGTTGTTGCGGGAATTGTTGTTAGGTCCTGGATTCATGCTTTTGCCTTGAGTATCGTTGGTGTTGTTTGCATTGAGTTGTCCTTGATCAGTGTTTGGTGTATATGTGTTAGCATTTGGATTAGTACTTTTAGTATTTTTCGTAGCCTGAGAATTTCCAGATAATGCAAGCACTGGTTGCTTAGATTTTAGATCATGTGTTTCATTGTTGCCTTTGTTTTTGTTTCGAGTCCAAAATCAAGATTTGTCTAAGTTGTTGTTGATTTGGTTATTGTAGTTTGATGAGTTTGTTCCTTCCTTGTAGAATTTGAGTGTTCCATTTTTGACACATGCTTCCTCTACTTGAATGCCATTTTCAATTAATTTAGCGAAAGACGGTATGCATTGAAGTTTTAGCCTATAACTCATTTTACCATTCAAATTGTCGATGAAGATTTCCATTTTTTCCTTTTCGGGAATATCTTGAGGATATCTTGATACCATACATCGCCAGCGTTGAAGGAACATCATGAATGTTTCGTTGTTCTTTTGTTTGGTGTTGCAAACATCTAGCATGGTTATGGCATGTTGGATGTTATAGGAGTATTGAGTTATGAATTTGTTAACCAATTCATCAAATGATCTGACAGGTGGTGTAATTTTGGATAACCATTCCATTGTTTGCCCTCCCAAGCTTCTTGGGAATAACCTCATCAGATATGTGTCATCATGAGCAAATTCAAGACTCATTGTGCAAAATTCTCGAACATGATCTCGGGGATCACTTTTTCCATCATATTTATCAAATTTAGGCACATCTAAGTTTGGAGGAAAAAGCACCATGTTCAATCTTCTGTCAAATGGATAAGGACAGATTTCATTTAAAGAGTACCACATTGTTGTCCATTATTGCATGTCATGTATTTGTCTTTGTAACATTTGCATTTGTTGAGTAAGAGCAACCAAAGGCGCATTATTTTGCCAAGGGAAAAGTTCTTCCCTTGTATTAGTTCTTAGCTGAAAAGGTGTGGTAAATGGTAGGTTTTGTTCTGGAGTTTCTAGCTCAGGTATATGCATTTCTGGTATACGTTGTTCTGGAATGTGTTGCTCAAGTATGTTTTGTTCAAAGTTATGAGTTTCTTCTTCTCTTTGTTGTTCTTGATATGCATATTGTCGAGATCTGGTTCTAAAGATGTTTGTGTCGAAATCCTCGAGAAGTTTAACACCTTTACTTGTGAGCATGAGCAGATACTTTTCTTTGTCATTTTCCATAAGCCTTTCCACAAGCTTTTGGAATGAAGGGTTTTCTTGACATTCCTGAAGAAGCGCTTCAGAAATTTCAGTCTCTTCTAAGTGTGGAACTTCAAAAGGATTGGACAATCTTCGATTCATACTAGACTCTCTGTGTGTCTCGCTTTGTTGGTTTCTTTGAGAGCGAGTAACAGGCATTTTAGTAGAAATTTTCAGTGATGAAGGGGACAAAATCCTCTTCGATGTGTTGCTTGGGGGTGGATGGTTCTGGTCGAGATGTGTTATAAATGATACACTCATCGGGCAAGAATGTTGGATTGATCTTTCCTCTGCGGTTTATGATTTGATTAAAAGCAGACTTTTGACAGTAGGCTCTTATTTTTAGGGGTTCTTTGTCAAATTCGTTGGATTTGTTTTGGATATAACGTTTGACCTGATGAAGGAATACCTAATGAGATTTGAAGAGTTGACGATTGATGTCTAAAAACTTATTTCTCTTGATGAACTTGGAAAAACTAGGTTGTTGTTTCTTCAATGTGATGTTACAATAAAGGTTCTTTCTTCTCAGAATATGGGGATTAGTCATGCATGAGTGATCAATGGTTTCCTTTGATTTGTTTGGATTCTGTTGATCTTTTTTGGAAAATTTCAAGTCTTACTCTATCAAAGTGAAGGTTTAGATACCCCTTCATGACAAAGCGTGTCAAATGATATGGATAAAAGCGTCCCGATATGGAGACTTGATTTGACAACTTGAAAATTTTAAACAAGTGTTTTTGAGATGAAATCCATAAGATGATAAAGGATTCTATTGATACTGATGATGAGGTTTCCAGATTATAATAAGATAGATATGTTTTATCATGCAATCAGTTTAGGATTTTTACAACGTTTGTTTTGACACAAACTTAGCTCAAGAAATAGTTTTTAACGGTTCGTTTTTGCCACTCTACTTTGATGAAAAATGATGTTGATGGAAAAAGGCTTCTGAAAATGTTTTCAAAATTTTTAAAATTCCTCACTATTTTGCCCCCTGCCTTTTTTATTTTGGTCACGCGCTAAAACAAAGATAGGATGTGCTACCCAATTTACTTCACGCACTAAAATAAGGACCACATGCGCTAGGCTACCCCCAGACACGTGCTAAAGTTTTGACTGTTCAAAAATTATTTTCTATCTGTTTTAAAAGTCATGCGCTAGCTTGGGCCTATAACACACTAACTTTTGAACCTGATGTGCTAATGTTGGGTTTGCTTCCACGCGCTAGACTATTTCTCTGATGCACTAAATGTTTCAACACTGGGTTGATTTTGGGATAAAACGCTACTGTTTGGAACTGATGCACTAAATTGATGGTTGGATACACTAACAAAAGTACCTCACACGCTAAGAAGTTGCTCTTATGCGCTAAACTACTCTGATTTTTCCCTTGGTTGGTTTTTTTGTAATTTTTGGATTTTTGTTGTGAATTTTTCAGGTTTGATGGATGATTTTCTGAAGTAGTAAATGCAAGCATGGCACAAAAAATACAACCATTTTGCCTAATCTAACAAAAAGTATATGTTCTGCGAGGATGTGTTCAAATCCCCAATGTTTTAACAGGTTTGGATATGAATAATACACTTCAGAAAGACTCTTTATTCAAAGGTCATAAATAACATCATAGCCCACTAGTCTCGATACTCCGTCAGCTCAAATAGTCATGTCACCCACTAGAAGGCGCCCATTTTTTTGCCTTCTGCCAGAAATTAACTCAAAGTGAATCGCTTCATAGTTGAGTAGTTATCTTGGGAGATATATGGTGAGTAATCTTGGGGGCGGATTCTTCCCCACCCTTGCACTATGATGTTATAAATGTCTGGTTACTGACTCGGTTCAAAGCTTCTATTTCTATGGTTCGTAATCAGGCTTCCTGTTTGACCGTCAGTGATAAACTCCCTTAGGAGGCTTCCCAACCTTTAGAACAAAGACTTTACGTATCTCGAGGATATTGGGGGAAGGCTAATCGCTGCGCGCAACCATTGAAAAGGACTTTCGTCATTTTTCACATTTGATTATAGTGGGTTGGAATTCTTGCTATTAAAGTCGTTCCCCACTTAGGTCGTTCCCTTCACACTGGCCATAAATGGTTTTAAGAGTTGATTTCAACTCCTTGGGAAGGTAGGCCTACTAAAGGTTTTATGCTTGAAATATAGAAAGCTTAAGAGTGGTTTGGCTTTTTGATCACCCAGTTAAGGGGAGAGCATATACCTTCCACTTTCGAGACAAGGCAATCATAGTTCTTTTTAATCCTTCAATTCAGTGATTTTCTAATCTCTACTTGGAGATGTTGCTCCAAAAAAAAGCATGGTGTTCTTTTTAGTTCCTCAAAGAAATGATTATTAATCTAGTGAAGGAACCTGGTCAATAAAGCAAAATTTTTGATATGGTCAACAAAAGAAAATCAAAAAAGGGGAATAACTTCCCTCTTTTGATTATAACAAAACTTCGTAAGTGAGGTTCTTTCCTTTGCAAAATTTGAAAATGAATCCTTTTATACACCAAAGGATGGTGAGGTTCTTTTTATATCTACTTTTTGCAAAAAAAAGGAAAGTTTGTATTGTTTGTTTTAGAGCCTAAAATAAAGTTTTTCTCCTATAAAAGCAAGAAAATTTTCGATAGTGGTTCTTTTTATAGCCCAAAAGAAATAAGTGAGTTCAATTTTAAGAATAAAAGATGTTCAAAAATTGAAACTAACTTAACTAAGTTAGTGAAAATCCTAACTATCTAAATATTCTAAGATTAAGCTCCTTTCTGCAACAAATTTGTTAGAATCCTGCAAGAAAACCAAAGGAAAAACGTTAGATGATTTGGTGGACTTCCACAAGTCTAATTTTTAACTTTCGGTTACATTTTTTTTTTTGTTTCAGCCTGTTATGTGCTACAGAACAAACTATACGTGCTATAATATAACAGTGATGCGCTAAAAGAAAGTTTCAACGTGCTACACTATTTTCGGGATGCGCTACTCTGTGTGTCGAAAGCGCTGCTTTGTTTTTTTTGGACCGAGACCTACAGGAAAAAATTAGTGGGAGTCATGCGCTAATATATGGACTTCACGCGCTAGATGATGGAATCCACACACTGAATAGTGAACCGAATGCGCTAGGCTATTAACCGGATGCACTAAACAGTTGACTTAACATGCTAATTCATTTTTCCCACGTGCCTGCAAAAGTGGTTAAATTCAAACACCGATTTGATATATGGGTTTGAGCCCCACGATGGGCGCTAGAAATGTATGCGGGAAAAGCGGGTCGATAAAACTTGAAATGTGAAAAATGGAGTTCTATGGAGCCTTGCTCACACACCCACAGAACTTCTTGGTGCAAGCTATGGAGTAATGAAGTATCACTCAGCTTCCCAAGGTTGGTCCCATGGTTCTCTATCTTACACGGTCCCTCAAACCAATGTTTTTGCTCTCAGATCACTGAGCAAAATGGTTTAGGGATGGCAAATGCAAGAATGAGGGATTTTTTTTGTTGGTTTTAATATGAGATGCATCCTAAGCTATGCATGATTCTAGAAATGTAATAAACTAACTATAAGATGACAAGGTTAGTATGAATACTATCCTAACATGATATATTAGTCTATGATTGAGCTAAATGATAAAGAAAGTATTCTAAACATGCATATTTAGACTAATTCCTAGTTAAAGAGAGGCTAAAATAGATAAGTATATATGAAATGAAAGCTTGAATGTATTTGAGCATAAGTATGATACTACAAACTTGGATTGATCTTTGAAAAATGGAGGAATGAGAGCTCTATTTATAGCAAAAATAGGGCGATGGATGGCCAGGATTGAATGGGTTAATCAAGGGTTGAATTTGAAAGTTGGGAATCCATGTTTGCAATTGGTACCAATGAAATGGTGACAATTGTCAACATAAGACTGGTTGAAAAAGGGGTTGGAGACATTAAATGCCTGAGAAGACCTCATGGTTATCTAGAGGGTAAGAGTCAAGCCTAAGTTAGGATTACCCATTGGATTAAGAGTTAATCCAAGGATAAACTTTCGTGCAAATGATTAAGAAATAATCATGGTCAAAGCATTAAAGGCTTGATGAGACCCTTGGGTTGGATGAAGGTTAAGTTAGGCAAAAAGTCTCTAACCATGTAAGAGGGTTGAATTAACCATTAATGGTTTGGGAGACTTTGGAAAATTAAGTGGTTGAAGACTTGAAGCCTTTAATGGTTATCAAAGACTTTAAGGGTTTGAGAAGTGACCTCCCCTTGCTTAGGGATGTGACAAAGTTTAGAAGATGGGTTAGGCTAATTAGAAGCGATTAGAAGAGTCTAGAAGAAATTAGGAAGGAGTTAAGGAAGGTAAGTGGGAGATGTAGGATTTTGCAAGTGGATGGAGGAATAATAGGATTTAATTGAAATAAAGTTAATTTAATTCAATTTGGTTGTTATTTGGGGAAATTAAACAAATTAGATTTATTCAATTTAGAATAAACTATTTAATTAAATTTGAATTTAATTAAAAGTGGATAGGGGGGATTTAATTAAATAAAATGATTTATTCATTAAATGGGTATAGTGAATTTAATTGAGTAATTTACTTAATTAAATAGAGGAATGTGGATAATTTAATTAAATTGGATTTAATTAAATAGAGAAATGAACATAAAATATTCATTTAGGAATATGGTCATTTTTATACGTCTACAAGATCATATCAAAAAGATTTCATCCATTCTGGTAGAGCTGTTTAAGTTGCCAAATGACCAAGTTGATTCTCTTCTAATGGCATGTGGTTTGCCAACACATGGGAGGTTTTGATGCTGAAATACGAGGGTTGAAAGCCCACATAGGTTTCCAATGAAATTTCTTGTGAGAAGAGTGGTTATTAACCATGCTAAAGGTTGTCAGACATTGCTACAATAAATTTAAGTATTCCAATGGCAAATGTAAACATGGTATTCCTCCCTCACATGCCCCCCATCCCCCTTAATGCTCACGTAGTTGAAGGGGCTGCCGATCTAAATGTTTCACGTGGAAATGGAGTTTGGAGTGCAGTAGAATAGACCTCTAGGAAAAGCGTGGTGTTTGCAGTATAGCAGAAAGATGCTATGGTAGATCAAGTGGTAATGAAGAAGGCTGCCAAGCTCACGTGGAATTTAAAAAAATGACCAGCAAAAACATTCAAACAAATGCAATGTGAATTTGGCAAAAGCATTAAATTTCAAATGAGAACACCAACAGCTTGTGCCTCCTCCCTTGTCCAACGTAGAGTTTTCAAATTCAAAGAAAATGCAAATTTGGCAAGTCAAAACTAGTGACTCCTCTACGTGGGGGTTTTCAGATTGCACCAAATGCAAAGTGCATGGTAAATGGTCTGAAATCAAAGTTGTTGCAACAACATTCATAACTTTTACTTCAAATGCCATTGATAGGTCCAGAATGAGTTCCAAAAGGCATTTTAAAAAGGGGAATCCCAAAGACAAAGTATTGGGAAAACATTGATTGCAAAGGAAGGAAAGCTTTTTGCAGACAAGCTTAGTTCAAATGGCATTGAAGAGTATGTTTGAAATAAGCACCCAATGTTATTAGAAGTTTTTATAAATTTACTCTCCAGCATTCTCCTTGCCGTAAGCTGGGAGGTGGTGTTTATTGTGGGTCTTTGGCATGAGAGAAGCATCATGGAACTTCCAAACAAATGCAAATGCGACATGAGTGAATAGAAAACTCCATGACCCTGCTAGTTACCCCTCTAATTTGATGATGCCTCCCTAAATCTCTCTCCTATGTGGAATGTCTGGAATGGGAAGGTGTTGTAATGCCAGCATCCAAGCTTCACGTGGTTGGAGGAGACAATGCAGAATCCCTCACCTCTCATGTGGTGGCAGAGAAGCTCCAGCAGACATAGAAACCATAAAAAATGCAATAATGGCAGCCCTGCGTAAATGAAGGAGGAGTATCCATTAAATCTTCAGCAAGTGTAAATCTGAAAACCCACGTGAATTTGCCAGTGTCCTCCCTGCGCAGTGTCTAGTGAAAAGGTAACAGAAGATGTTCAAGCAAGCTCCATTAGAACTTAGGGGGAAAAGCTTAAAACATGCAGTCCCAGATAAAAAGCAATATCCCACATTGGTGGTGGGAGGGAAAATTTTAATATTTATAAGCAAAAGCCCACACATCTATAATGTCAAAGCCATCAAGGCTTTTGATAGACGGTGTCTAATGGGCGCCCAAGGTGGACCCCACGCGCATGGGTGTGGATCCCAAAATGACCAGAGGTGGTGACTGAGCGGTGACTAGGTGGACCCCACGCAGGCATGCTTCCCGAGGCAAACAAGCAAATTTTACAGAGAAGGGTTGGCTTAACCAGTGAGCAGGTCCGAGATGATCTGACAAAGCATGTTGATTCATAGGTCGAAGATGCATGAACATTAGAGGCCGTGAAATGGTGAAATGGTTTGGCGAAAATGCAACAGTGGTAAAGATCAAGCAAGTTTGGGTTGATCCAACAGTCTGCGCGATTTCAGAGATTGAAGATGCACTAACGTTAGAGGTCGCGAAATGTCGAAAGGTGAAATGCAAAATGGTGATGTCTAGGTGACGATGTTGTGGCAAGTACAGTTAGGTTTCCAGCAAGTAGGTCCCATCCCAGTGGTGATGATGTGGTGTAGAGGTGGCACCTAGGTGGCGTACATGTGGCGGTCAAGTGACAGTGACAAAGCAGATCACATGGTGGTGATGAGGTGTCATCCCAGGTGGCATCCAATCAACCCCATCAGCCAATCAGGTCCCACCATGTGGCAAAGTGTCAAGACCAAAGGGGGGGGAAAATTAAAATTAAAATCATGTTAATGATATAGTTTCAACTATAGAGAAAATTCAAAAATTTAAATGATTGTGCACATTGGAAGGATTAATTCGCCCAGGGCTGTATTTTTTGCCAAAATATGAAGTATTATATGTTTCCGAAAAGCTCTTAGAGTGAGGAATCCAATGATGTAGTCAATTTTAACAAAGATCAGATGTTTTGGAAGAAGTTTTGATGGGAATGAATTTCAGTTAGAGAGGAAACACTTGGCAATTTCAATTGCAGATTTGATTTTCTTCCCTCTCCTTCTTATTCTCAATTCTTCTCATTTGTAAGGGTTCCAGAATTCTGTGAGAGTGGCTCCAGTTTTCATGGCTTCCAAGTCGGAGTTTTCTTCAAGATTGTACAGGGCAGGGCTTTTCCTTCAGTAATGGAGTTCAATTCTTGCTATAGGTGTTCTTAGTTGTAGTTTCTTGTGTATGTAAGGCATACATAAATTCACACAGGATTGTCTCTAGATTTGTACTTCCATTTTATCAAATCAGATCCTCAAGGAGGATGAAATATGCTATCTCAAGGAGATAGTTATGATTGTTTGTAGGGATTCTTCAAGGAAGGATTTAAATTCTATAATAAATCATGAAAAATGGAATATAGTTTCAAGATCTGATGATTTTGTGAATGATCTTAGTAATGCATTTATGCAAGGCATTAATGCATGAATATTTAATAATGAAGATGGATTTGCAATCGAAGCTTTCATTTATAGTTTGATGTATGACTATGTTGCCCTTAGATAAGGCACTGATCTTGCAATAAAGGGGGTTCTCAAACCAATTTAAAATCCAATCAGAATATCTTTAGTTTATGTTATGTTTTAAAATGTTTCATCTATCTCATGCTCAAGCATAGTTGAGTTTTATGTGTAGATCTGGCCCATCTACAATAAGCTACTTGTTTTAGAGCTCTGGTGAGATCTATATGTTTATGTTGATGCTTTCATAGGTGTGTAATAGGTTTAATTCTAAGCATCAAAGGTATACCCGCCTAGGTTTTACAGAGCCTGAAGAGTAGAAGGATTCATATCCTTGTCATGTTGTCCAAGCCTTGAGGTTCTTCATAGATTGAATTGGCTACTTCATAGATCAATTGCAGGTGTTCTTGAGTTATCACGTTTGGTGAACAACACCTTCTTAAATGCATCCTTCCTTAAAGAAGAAAAAAAGCCCATACCTGATGAACCTAAACCTTCACAACCTTTGGCTAAAACTAAATGAAACTGTTGTGCGAGAGAACATTGACAGAGAGGTCATGTGAAGGCTTGCAAACTTGATTCTCAAAATATTTCTTCCTCGAAGACACCAACTCTTAATATAATTTCATTTGATCAATCTTGTCCTAACCCTAGCGAAAAATCTCAACCTAATTTTACAAGACATAAAATGATTAAGACAAATGATGTTTCAAATTCTATGCCTATTAGAGCTCCTATTTTTGTTAGTCTTGATGAAGAAATAAGTGAGAATGTTGATAATGATGAAAATATTGATCCTAATATTTTAGATGATGAATATGAATATATTGATGTGGACAATGATTTATCTAAATGATTTTCAAAATAATTAATCCTAGCTCTAAGTAACAGACAAAGTGATGCGTCATTAGAGCATGGTCCTTGTTTGGAACTTGTAATAGATTCATCTACTATGCTTGATGTGGCTCCCCTTGCATATTGTCCACCTTCACGAAACAATGAGGAGCAATATTGGGGGGTGGATGACTTGCTTGATTAGATATATTTGCACTGTATATTCTCCCCCTCTCTCCTCTCTTGCTTGTTTGTGATCTTCTTCTATTTATCTCTCAATTCTTCTATTTGTTGTCCTTAGTGTTGTCTACTTGAGGACACTACAAAGCATTGAGATATATTTTTGTCTCTCCCATGTTGACTCAAAAGACACATGTTCCCTTATTCCATGGTATTTTTTCTTTCTTTGGGGGATGAGGATAATTCTATGCATATATATGATATTAATAATTTATCATAAAAATCATATTGACCCATGAGTTAAGAAAAACTACCCCATGGTTTATGTTTTGTGTTCATTATCCTTTGATTTGTCCTCTCTTGGAGGAATATTATTGTGATAATGTGCTTGTCATTTTGGGGTGTATCCTACCTTAAATAAATTTCTCATGATAAGGCATATGCAATCGCTTTAATGTGGGGACATACTCTCCACTCAATGATTCTCTCTCGCATATCTTGATACTTAAGTTACTTGCAAACTCAATCCTTTGCTTTGTAATTTTGGTATTTTTCTTTTCATGACTCATGGTAAAAGAACCTTACTAGCTTGTATTCATGGTTCTCTCTTTCTCTTTCCTTCATGAGTCCCTTTTATCTTGTTATTGAAGTTGTGAGATCCTAAAGTCCACTAGGGGCTTGGTGTATCTGACTCGATGACTTGGTGAAATTTTTCAATGTGAACCCTTTGTACTTTACCAAGAGTATGATTGACTTCATACTCTTGCTAAAGTGGGGGCTAATTGTAACATCCTAAAATTGTACCCTTGTATAATTTTGACCACATTGGGTCCCTACCTTAGCGTTTGTGCCCCTTGGCCTAATTGGGACCTGATTATGCTCATGCCCCTTATGCATTGCATCATTTTTTAGTCTTTCTATGCACCTAGCATCTTATCCTAGCCCTAAATGGGGGTAGGACTAGGGCGCCATGCTCTGGTCCTAATTAGGACAAGGGCACCACACTTTAGTCCCACTAATTTGGGAACCCTTTAATTCCTTTGCCTGTTGGCAATTGGCACTCATTGGATTCATATGTTGTCATTGATGGCAACAATATTCTATTGAAGGCTTATACCAGAAAATACTAGCATTGGAGTAATTAGGGTTACAACCAGCACCGGTACAGACACAGGCATAGGCATAATCATAGAAATAGGCATCGACACCAGCACAGGCACCAGCACCGGCATCCAGCACTTTAATGAAGCCGACATCAGTCTGGGATCTGAAAGGTTTTATTTGTTAAATCATTTTGTAATTATTGTATAAGGTCGACATTGAATATCTATTTGTAATGTATTGTAAGCCGACTTAAGGCATATTTCTTGTAAAGGGTATATAAGTCAGTCTACTAGGTAATTTTGATATAGCACATAGGATAGTGAAAAGAATAATATGGAGAAATAGATGATGTGAAGGATATGTATGTAGATCATTTGTATGCGCAAGTTATATCATGCGATGATCAATAGATGGTTTGTAAAGCATTATTGGAGGAAAGGAGATACCGATAAATGGGTTTAGGGTTTATGAACCAGTACAGAATAGAGCTATAATCGGAACTCTTTTTGGCATTGCAGATGCATTTTGTGAGTTCATCTTTTTTTTTTATCTAAGCATAAGCTTGTAGTCAATAAGACTCTTTTGTGTCGAGAAGTGTGCTCTACGCAGTGTGTCTTCTTGCATGTGCAGGCCCCCATACTATGTAATATCTTTCATATGGCCAGTGAATCGATATTATGGGTCACAAATCCCACTATGGTTTTTCCTCTTTGAGGTTTTCCATGTATAAAATTTAGTGTGATATGGTGTTCATTCATGTGGCTGGCTTATTTACTTCATGTTATATGTTTCTTCATTTATCGGTTTATATATGTATGTTATAATAAGTTAAAATCTTTTTATACTGGTAGAACATTGATTCATGCCCCCCCCCTCTTAGTATTCTTGGATTCCTTGTATTCCAACAATTGTTATCACAGCCTGGTGCCTCAGAGGAAGTTTAACAGCTTGAGGAAGATCCTAAAACTAGAATCATTAAACATGGCTATGGAGAAGCAACTTGAGATGGCACTTGAGGATTATGATGCTGAAAGGTTGAAGAACTTGAAGCTGCAAGATGAATTAAATTTTGCTCATGAATTCATTCTTGTTCTACAAGGAAGGTTATCATTAGTTCAAGCTAGGAGGAAGGAACTTTTACAAAACCAGGATAATGAAGAGAAAAATGCACTTAAGGAACAATGTCAGAATCTAAGTCAAGCAAACATTCTCATGAAGAATGAAATGCAAGACCTGACTATGAGGATGTCAAAAGAAATTCATGAATAGAAAGATGAAGGAAGAAAATCTTGTTATATCTCTGAAGAACAAATCTAAAGAATGTGGCAGATTGGCTCATGAGAATGATATTGTAGCGTCCTAAAATTGCAACACTTGCAATTTCGATTGCATTTCGGTCTTCATGATGGCGACGCAACACGAAACCTGAATGGAGACCCCGAAACCTGTTTATGACACCAAAAATTGCATTTTCTTGCACCCTGGCCTGATCCTCCTTTGCACCCTGCTGTCCCAGGAGGTGGGACCAGAGCGCCTAGTGCCCTGGTCCTTCAGGACCAGGGCACCCAGTGCCCTGGTCCCCCAAGACCATGGCGTCCAGCACCCTGGTCCCTGGCCCTATTTTGGGCCCGGTCCCCTATGGGGCTTCGGGTCTTTTTGTTTGCAAATTGGAAAATTATCTTTCCTTGTCGGCCCAAGGTCAGAAAAATCAGTCTATCAACCCTAATTGGCAAGTATATAAACTACATTTCCTCTCCCATTTTGGGTAGATAAAAAGAAGAAGGACATATGTATACAAAAGCGTGGAAACGATACTCAAATGTTCAAGCATTCAAGCATTCAAGCATTCCTTCAAGCAATTGATCATTCTAAGTCTCCATTCAAGGCTAAGTGTTGCATTCAAGAAAAGGATTCAACCATTGAAGAGGAGATCACTTACAACATACAACATACAACATACAACATACAACAACATCTATACCTTCGCACATAAGGATACAAACTTCCTTACAACAAGGTATTAGTACTCGTTTTACATTACAAACATTTACATTTACAGCATTTCTCATTTCTTGGTTAATTCCAAAACCGGGGTTTGACCTAAGGGCAAACCCCTAATCCCTAACCCCCCAATCGTCTTCGCTTTTCTATGTGTAGGTTGCAGGTACGAGGCTGAAATTGAAGATCTGGAATCCTTGTGCAGAGACGAATAGATCCCCCTTCGTTTCGCGGATTTTTCGAAGGACCGTGTGCACGCTGGGCGCCATCGTCCCGTCAACTTTCGCTCAAATTTGCAGGACAGCGCCGTATCAACATTTTACTGCTAATTCCAGGTCCGCAGCTTCATCCTATATCCCTATCTTAGTTTATAAGCGAATCTTTCTCACTTTCTATGTATTCCTAGCTTAATTCTTCTATCAACATTCTTTACAAAAGAGGGTAGCCTTGCTGTCTTAACCCTTGAAACTCATTTAGAATCCAATCTTGCATTGTGTGGGATTGGATCTTGTGGGTTTCAACCCCTCTTTTGAATGTAAAGTCTCCCCTAAGTGAAAACCACCAACCCGAGTGACCTCCCTTCTCTCTCCTCAGAGCTGGAAGAGGGGAGAGCAACTAGGGTTTGATTTTTCCGCTTTACATTTTGGTGAACCCGACATGAACATCCTTTCTAATTATTCATGCTTAGATCTGAAAATTGGCTTCCTTGATTACATTTCCGTGTTTGATCTTTTGCAAAATTTTAGAGGTTGATTGCATAAAAACCCTAAATTTTCTTTTTAGAAATTGAACTCGTGAAATGTTTAATTGTTAATGCTTGTTTCAGATCTGCCCTTCTATTGCAAATTATCAATTCATATTTGTGCTTTAATTCTAAAAATTAAGTGGTTAAGTGTCAAAACCCTAATTTTTGAAACCCTCTTGATTCAACCTTTGTCCGATAATTTCACTGATCAAAACATCTCCAAATCAGCTGTAACTTTGGATTCCGCAATAAAATCACAATATTTTTCATCCCTAAAAATTTGGAAAAAAGTTGCGAGGACCGTGTGCACTCTGAGCGCCATCGTCCCCGACATTTTTTCCGAAATTTCGGGAGCTGAATCTTACTGTATTTTTCTGCTAAAATCCAGAATTTTGGCTGATTTTATCAATTGTAACACTTTCAAAATTACAGTCAAAGTTGGTCTTGTGATTGCTTGGTTTAAGGCTTCTAATCATTCAAAAATTGTTGAAATTGAAATTCATGTCAAAATTGTGTTTCTTACTATCCTAAATCTGAAAAGTGTGTTGGTGTTCATTCGAAATTTCAGTGCTTTATTCAAATTCTTGCAATTTGTGACTTTTGAAATTAAGTGCTTAATTACAACAACTTTGATTTCCGCTTTCAAAATTGAATTTTGCGTGAAATTGAGTCAACTTTTAAATTTCAAAACTTGCATTGCCCTTAACATTCCCTCTAAAATCATAAAATTCAAAATTTCAGTTTCCCTCTCTTTTTCAAAATTCAAATTTTATATTTTTCAACAATCTGGGTAGGGTTCAATTTTGAGATTGCAACTTTAATTTGGCCTATCTACAAATCGTAAAATCACTCAATTTTTTCAGATTAGCTCTAAAATCATCATAACTTTCATCCCTGCAAATTTCGAAAAAAGTTACAAGGACCGTGTGCACTCCGAGCGCCACGATCCCGGACATTTTTTTTGAAATTTCGAGAGATTGTCGCGATTGCATTTAATAGCTTAAATCTAGGAGATTGGCTGATTTTACTAAAATTTGCTACCTCTAAATTCAAAATCTTCTCTCCCTTTCTAGTGCATGAGTTTTACAACAATAAGCCCTACTTACACTATTCCCGTTAGATGAAGCCGTAGAATTAAGTCTTTCCGAGGTTTAATTACTGAGGAGATGGAACCTAATTTGAATAGCCTTTTTAATGAGGACATGGGTAATTCCTCTAATCCTCCTAATGATGAAGAAGCTCTCCATGAGGTTTCTGTAGAACAACTTGCAAAATTGGATAACCAATTTGACGATTTTCGACAATGGATGTCTCAAGAATACCCCGATAGTCAAGCTCTTCCTTTAATTGAGGGTCTAAAACATATGCTTCAAAGTGATAAGAATGGAATTGATATTTTGCGTGGTATTGCACACATTGTGGATTCGAATGTGATGCCTATGAAGAGTTGTGCTGAAACTTTAGGTTATACACAACCTCCTACTCAAGTCAATCATTCTATTCCTTTGACAACTTCTATTGCTAGCATACCTACCTTTACATCAAACATAATGACTACTTCTATACAAGACATTCCACCTATGATCACTAGTCATGGGGGCAATCCCTCTTCTTCAATTAACCCTCTTCCTTCATTCAATCCAATTTCTTCATTCATTCCTTCAATGAGTGTTCCTATTACATCTTCACGAATGAACATGATGCAAGGGGGCAGTTTATTTAACCATTCCATTCTTCCTTGTAGTGTTCCTCCTGTCCAATCATCTCCTATGACTAATTATCATAGTGTCCCACCACCTTACTCTCTACCTTCTTTCAATAACATAACACCTCCATCTCAATCTAACACATCTAATATGAATTCTTCGACTGAAGCGACCATTAACAATCTTGCACAAACTGTCTCTTCTTTACAGCAACAAATTGCCTCTATGAATCAATCTAAGTTTAGTGTGCCCACATTTGATGTTGCGAGCCCACTTTCTCTTGACATTGTTTGAGCTATCCCTCCTAAACATGTTGAAATCCTGCATTTGGAGCTTTATAATGGTAAAGGTGATCCTCTAACACATGTTAAGACTTTTCAAACAATATGTACTGATTTTGCTTATGACCAAAGGTTGCTTGCAAAACTGTTTACTAGGACATTAAGAGACAAAGCCCTACAATGGTATTGCTCGTTGCCTTCTTATTCTATTACTTCTTTTGAACAACTTGCAAATGCTTTCATTCAACAATTTCAAAACAATATAAGTCCTAAAGTTACTTTGATTGATTTAATGCATTGTAAACAAGGTGTTAAAGAAAAAGTGACTGATTTCATTGGTAGATATAAGCATTTGTATGCTCAAATTTCTTTTCCAGTGCCTGACAATGATATTCAAAGAATCTTTATTTCTAATTTACAAAAAGATATTCGAGACAAACTTCTATTTTCTGAGTTTACTTCTTTCCAACAGTTGTGTACAACTCTTCACAATTATCAACTGACTGTGAGTCAAATGGAACAATCACATCCTATGGCTCCAAGTGATAAGGGTGATAGCAGTCAACAACCATTTGGGAAGTTTAAACCGAATAGAGATTCCATCAAATTCAATGAAAACATCATCAACAACAATGTGAATGCAGCATCAGGTGCGCTTCCTATTTCTAAGTTTTTCAAGAAAGAAAGAAAGTATACTCCTTTGAATGAATCATTGCATAGTATTATGAATAAGTTATTGGAACAAAATGTGCTTACTCTTCCTCCTATAAGGCAAATTGATCCTACAAAGATTAATTCACCTTATTTTGATAACAAATCTTTTTGTCAATTTCATCATCAACCTGGGCATGATACTGAAAAATGTTTTGCTTTGAAGGGTAAAATTCAAGATTTGATTGATAATAATACTATCTCTGTTTCCGGAGTGAATGATAAAGGCAACACATCTGTAGCTCCTCCTAACCAAAATCTTTAGATTTTTACTGATCCATTACCTTCTCATACCTCTAATGCGATTGAGACTAATGATTCTTCTCTCTTATCTGATGGTCTTGTGTCTATGACTCCGAATGTGATTAACTTTGTAGAGTAGCAAGAAAATCCTAAAGAACCTTCCATCACATTTGATTCTAGTGAAACTATCAGGGCACCTGATGGTCCTTTATACATAGTTGCAAAAGTCAAGAATACACCTTGCTGTGGAGTGCTTATTGATCCTTCGTGCATGGTTAATGTTATTACTGAAGAATTTCTTTTTATTTTGCAATTGAATCAAGTGCTCTATGACAAAACAGATGTGGTTGTGAAATTATTTGATGCATTTTCTTCTCCTGCAATTGGTTCTATTACATTACCTATTGAAGTTCATAACAAATCCCTTGATGTGAACTTTGCTATTATTCCTTCATCTGAACAATTTCGTGTGAAGCTTGGCTATCCTTGGCTATCTTCCATGAAAGCTATTGCTTCTCCTATTCATAAATGTCTGAAATTTCCCCATAATGGTGAAGTTGTTACTGTCAATCATAGTCTCTTTAAACCAGTTGAAAGAACTTCTAGCATTCCTATTGATTATTTTTGGCCTAAACAATTCCAATCTCTTCCTCCGCGAAGTGATCATCTTTTCAAATCTTATCAAAAGCGGAAAACAGATATGATCCTATCTCTAAGTGAACCTAGAACACCCAAACTTGATATTCCTATCGTTCTTGAGAAGGAAATTCTTCCTTTGAAAGATAAAACTAATGTCTTTCCTCAAGTCCCTATGGATGTAACTATGTCTATGCCTAATAAACTTTCTAAAGGTAGACCTATACCTCCTCGTCATGTTGGTCTCCTTCCTATACCAAATATTCCTCCTTTATATGGAGCAGTTCCTCCTCCTTCCTTTTATAGAGAGAAGAGACCTTCTTCTTCTCCTATTATCCAACCTAAGAGACCACAACCTAAACACCCAAGTGATAAGGATGAGAACATTCCTCCTCCTCAATCTTCTCCACTTCCTACTAAGACTAGACGAAATCGTTCTGCACGTGAGCGCCGACGAAAGCATCGTCTTAGAGCTCAGGCAGCTGCTTCTCAAACTTTGCAATCTCCAAAAACACCTTCAACAAGCATTATTCCTGTAGACACCCAAAATTGTCATGTCTAATTAAATAAATATTTTATTTATTTAATTATCTAAGCCTAATTCTTCTATTAATTAAATAAATCTTTATTTATTTAATTAATTCATTTATCCTCTTCTAGCCTTATTTTTCATTTAAATAAATACATTTATTTATTTAAATTATCCTTTCCTAAATTAAATAAATATTTTATTTATTTAATTATCCCATTTCCTCTATTAATTAAATAAATCTTTATTTATTTAATTAATTCATTAGCTTTTTCTACACATGACACATGTCATTCATCTCTTAATTCATACGCTACCTACCTCTTTCATTATTTTGGTATTTCTTTTACCTACCCTCTAATCTTAGCCGACCTCTCTTTTTACACTTCTCAATCTTAACCCTCCATTTCTTATTGTGCCTTCTATTTAAGGAGATGCTTCCTTGATTGTCAAACCCTAATGACTAATCTTGGAGGACTTGGCTACACTACGATCCTACTTGCAACCACATTCCGTTCTTTGTTGAGCTCTTGTGCATATGAAATCTGAGAGCAAATATATATCAAGCAAGATCAATGGAGATAGGAAGAGTGAAGATCAAAACCCTATTGGACATGTGATGGTATAATCTTTGTGATTTTGAGTTATTGGCATTGTCTTAGGTAATCTTCATATGTTATGGTGGATCTTTGTTGATTGTTGGGCTAGGGTTTAGTGGTTGGATTCATTTAGCCTTTCAATATTGTTATTATTGTTATCCATTTTCACCATATACATTTTAGCGTCTCCTTGGCCCTTTTGTCAGTGGGGACTCGATCTCATAGGCAAGATTCACCCTCCTTCTTCCAATGGTCATAAATTCATTATCACAGCCACAGAGTATTTCACAAAGTGGATCGAAGCCGTGCCTCTCACACAAGTCACTGGGAAACAAATTGCTACCTTCATCCTGAACTACATCATTTGCCGATATGGTATTCCTAATTCCATTATTACTGATAACGGGAGTCCCTTCAAAAATTAGGATGTTCGTGAACTCTGTGAGCGCTTCCATATTTCCCATCATTTCTCCACACCATATTACCCCCAAGGTAATGGCCAAGCTGAGGCGTCTAATAAAACAATTCTTAAAATCCTCAAAAAGACAGTCGATGATTCTGGCCGTAACTGGCATATCCAACTCAATCCTACACTTTGGGCCTATCGCACAAGTGTCCGCACACCTACAGGAGCTACACCCTACTCACTTGTCTATGGCGCTGAAGCCATCTTGCCTATTGAGGTTGAGTTACCTTCTTTACGGGTCTCTTTGCAAAACATCATCAACGATGAAGATTATAGGGTCTCTCGCTTACAAGAACTAGAACTACTGGATGAACGAAGACACACTGCTTTTAATCACCTTAAGGCTTACCAACAACAAATGAGTTGCAACTACAATCACAAGGTGAAGCCTCACACATTTGAGGTAGGTGACTTAGTTCTCAGAGAAAACCCCAAGAATCAGCAAGACAGAGAGAAGAAGGGCAAGTTCGAACCAAACTGGCTTGGTCCTTACATCGTTACAGCAGCCTATGGATCCGGTGCATATTAGCTCTCGACTACAGAAGGTGAACCTTTGGAGGATCCTATCAACAGCATGCACCTTCGCAGGTTCTACACATAGCTCTTCGGAATATCCTAATTCAAAAATACAAAAAAAATCAAAAAAATTTCAAAAATACAAAAAAAATTATAAAACAAAAAAAATCGTTACTTGGTGAAAACCTAGCAAATAGGCACCTTGTGACACAAAAAAAATTGAAAAATCCAAAAAAGTAAAGAGAAATAATTTCATCCAATGGTGAAAACCACTTCGGTGGCGCCCTAGGCAAGTACCATGGTAAAAACTGGGTCACCAGCGCCATGCATAGAGACATTGCTCCTCCCTCCTTCAGAATTCACTTTCATCACTTCACATTGCACACACTCACAACCTATTCACTCACAATAAACTTACCCAATCCCATCATGGCTTGTTATTGATCTACCCAAGATTGGTTAGCCATTCATAATAAACCCCTCTTTTCACTCTCTTTCCATTCATAATAAATCATATCCTATCTGTGGCTAAGGCAATTCCTACATCTAGTGATGGGTGTGGAACTGAGAACATCACATGTTTCGAGGAGTATAGTTTCTTCCAGCTTCCTTCAGTCTATCCGTGCACAATCCGCAATAAAGCAACATTTGCATCGAAGATCCGCAATAAAGTTTCATCTTTTCCGCAATAAAGTATCAATTTCATGGATTCAGTCAATTTCAGATGAGACACAACAGCAACAATGCGCTTCAACAAATCAAATCTTTCAACAGACTTAGACAACATATGGTTCAGTGGTATCTATCCTTTTTGTGAAAGTAAACATTGTGACCACAATCAAATTTGACTTATACAAGTGATAAGAGACACTAAACTTGAGGACTACAGTGGATGTTGGTGTCAAGTCTTGGTTTTCTTTTGATTTCATCTTTTTGGTGACATGTCTTTTAGCTTTTCCAGGATGTCTCTAACTAGAGATTCTATCTCCAGGATATCTTTGACTAGAAAGGTGAGGATGGGGTATCGTCACCTATTTGCATTTGCTGTCTGTGGATTGTCTCTTAGTAATGCTATGACTTGTCCAAGGATATGAGGACACTGTGAGTCTAGTGTGAACTGGGGTATTCCTTGTTTGTGACTGTCTTATCTCCATGCAAACGGGTACAATGACTTTCTGGGTCGAACATATGCCTCGATTGTCATAACCTATTTTGCCATAATAAAGCTCAATGATGATAATGCACAAGAAGCTCTTTCACATTCATATCTTCTGTCTTCCATCCCCCTTTCTTGATTGACTTCCATCATCCTTCTTGAGTCCACGTAGCCTGCTATCACATGACTGAGTATAATGACACACCAAAAACATTTGCATTTCATGTAGTTACACCTGCATTACCGCATATAAGCATATCATACATACATATAGATATCACAACTGCAGCACATCCTGCATACAACACATGTTAGCACATCTTACATTTTCATCATGTAAATAATCATTTGCATTATCATATTCATCTACATTTCATACATTCACATTTGCATCATGCATCACATATACAACATAAAAGAACAAAAATATTGCATTGCATCATGTACATATTTGCATCCATATCATAAGCATCCATATCATAAAACATGTATCACATAAGAACATCTCATCACATAAGGTACACATGCATATAGCTGCCGCAAAAATGAATCATCTCTCATATATAATCAAATGTGTCATGATACAATGATGTCAAAATCATATGGCTACAAAATCACCCGCAGGTGTCTACAATACAAAAATGGTACAACACTGATACATAGGGAGCCCTCTATGGCTATGATGAACTCCCTCCCTCGGAGCCGCCTGGCCTCGACGGAGTCTGAGCTCTAGAGGGACCTACTCCAGGATCACCCTGCTTGTCTGGTGGTGGAGGACCCATGACCCCACCACTTGATGCCTGTCTCCTCCGGCTCCCTCCCGTAGCCGTCGCTGTCCGCGATGGTCTATGGAAGCTCCTCGCCCGCTGATCTGCTGGCACTGCACCATAGTAGAGGTCCCTCCAGTAACCAATCTCCTCTCCGGCTCGCAAGACATATGCGTAGCCTGCTCCTGCATCCTCCACCGCCTGTCTCCCTGCTCTCAGTGCTGTCTCAGCCTCAGTATAGCGCTGGATAGCCTGATCCCTCTCTCGCTCAGTATCTCTGAGCCTGGTCTTGAGTCAGTCCCTCTCCCTCTCCAACTCCTGGATCTCATCTGCCTGGCCCTGGCAGATCTCCCTCAACTCTAGCAGCTCATCCTCCTCTAGATCCCCACCCTCTGCCTCTGCCTGTGGCTCTCCCTCTGCAGGTGCCTGCCCCTGTACCTGCCCCTATACCTATATCGGTGTCTGAATAGGTACCTGTCTCTATGCATGCCTGGGTACCTGTACCTGTCTCTGTCCCTGTGCCTATACTGGCACCTGTCCCTGCACCTATCCCTGTCTCTGTCCCTGTGCTGCTGGTACCTGCAGGGGCAATCCACCGCGACCCCTCACCACCTGGGCCTGTCTCTCCTGTCCACCCTCCCTCCAAGGTGCCACCCTCCTCTCCCCAACTACTCCCCTCCACCTCCGTCGGCCCCTGCCTCCATCACCCCCACCGTCATCATCATCATCTCCTCCTGCCTCTCCCTCCAGTAGCTCCCCTAGAACTGTCAGTCAAGGGAATGGATGCTCTGCCCAGTAAGCTGTATACTCTGCATCCATACCTGCATCCTCAATCTCTGGCCACATATCCCAGGGTAGGGGCATCATCTCTGCCAACTGTGTGACGGCCTGATCATATGACAATAATGGCTTGAACTGCGCCTGATCCCTCATTGTGCGGGCATACATACCCGAGCCTCGTGGCATCCTCTGGATCCTGCCATACTGTCTGCATACTCAATCCACCAGTTGTCTCTCTAGTATATAGGGCGTCCGCCCAATCAGATATCTGCTTCTGAAAGTATAAGGTAGCTCCACTGCGTCATCCTCCCACTCCTCACACCCCAGATACGGCCTCCAGATGACAACGTCAATGTCATCTATCACTTGCCTCCAGTGCTCTAACCTACCAATCCGAGGCTGCGAAGTAATCATATCATACAAGTGAACAAAGCTCCGCCCATGACCTCTGCCCCTGAAGTGTATCGGCCATGTGATAGGCAGATGCTCGTATGCCCACACCTGCAATAGTGTCACTCCACAACCCAGTCCCACTGATCCATGGTAGACGAACTAGTGCAGCTCATAATACAGGTGTGCCAAGACACATGGACCCCATGCATATCTAGTGTGCTGAGTAACCAATATCTCTAGTGCTCCTCCCCAGCCCACTACCAACCCCCGTGTCGCCCTGTCCAGACACAAGAACCCACTGATGGCTCCTCCGATCATAGCTGGCAAGGCTAACCCTGTCGCAGTCATGGTATCCCATGCCACATGCCCTGCTCTCATCTCTAGCCCAGGATCCTGGAACACCCGTCTCAGTGCCTCTCTGTCTCCATCTCGATCGTATGGGATCAGCTCTCCATCGATCAGTATATGCAATATCCTATAAGCATCCTCAAGGGTCACTATCATCTCCCCCATCGGCAAATGAAATGTGCATGTCTCGGAGTGCCATCTCTCTGCCAGCGCAGTCAGCAAACCCATGTTTGCCCAAAACTCAGGCACATACAGCACGTGTCTCAATCCCATCTCCTCAATAGCAGCTCTGTCCTCAAATGACAACTCTGGTCGCAATCTCTGTGTAGACAGGAATCTCTCCCATGACTCTAACATGGGCAAATACTCCTGCAGTCAAACAATCAATCATGTCAGTCATCGTGGCATTCACTGTTTATCACAAAATGCTATTTTCTATCTAAATGCATATGGTTATCTATCCTAGTGACACTCACTGTTCATCACAAAGTGTTGCTAATTATCCTAGTATTGCTCCCTGTTCATCACAAAGTACTACGTGTGTGACACTCCCTGTTCATCACAAAGTGTTACTCACATTTAGCACTCCCTATTCATCACAAAGTGCTGCTCATACTTTGGGTACTCCCTGTTCATCACAAAGTACTCTATCTTGGTACTCACTGTTCATCACAAAGTGCCTTGATCTATCCTAGTCTTCCTAGAGGACCTGCTTGAGTGTATCCTCAAAGCAGCTTATCCAATCGACAGCGTATGTTCATCACAGAACTGCCAATTTGACCTAGAAGACAGAACCTTGCATTTTTTTGACACAAACACGTTTCTACCTCACAAACGCACCTCTTGACTGCACAAGCGCGCCTACAAAACACAGACGCACCTGTTTAACATAAACGTGCTTAAATTATGCACAAACGTGACTTTGAGACATAAACGCCCCTACAGGACGTAGACGCGCCCACATCTGGCACAAACGTAGTTCCAGATGCATACGCGCCTGGCACCGACACAGACGCGCCTGGTGGACACAGACGCGCCTGGCACCGACACAAACGCGATTGCACATTTTTGCACTTTTTTGTGCCCTATTCCTAAGCACATTTATTGCTACCTAGCATGCATTAATGACAAAAATTGAATGCATCCAAGTACGAGGAGGTTTGGTGGTACTTACCAGCTCTCCTGCATCTGCTGGTCTCTGAAATCGGTGAACACGATCGAATCTGTGTACGAAGGCCATCGCTGCTGACTGCTGCTACTCTTTTTTTCGCTCTGCACTGTGATCTCGTGAGGGTGTAGATGACAATGAGGATGTCTTTTGCCCGTGGTCTATCTTATAGCCTACCCTAGCCCCTCGCCTTCATTTCCCGAGTCAGTCTTCTTCATCCCGTGACTCTATCACTTTATTCGGTCAGTCCATTCTAGCCTTTTCTTCTTATCGAGAGATTGCCTGCAATCTTTTTTTCAGACATTTTCATCCAATCTCTCGAGGGGGCATATCATTCCCATACTGGGGCAACTTTGTATCAGTTCATCTTATTTTCTTTGAAACAACGCGACAAGCCGCATTGTCTCAAAGAGGGGCAAAATGTAGACACCCAAAATTGTCATGTCTAATTAAATAAATATTTTATTTATTTAATTATCTAAGCCTAATTCTTCTATTAATTAAATAAATCTTTATTTATTTAATTAATTCATTTATCCTCTTCTAGCCTTATTTTTCATTTAAATAAATACATTTATTTATTTAAATTATCCTTTCCTAAATTAAATAAATATTTTATTTATTTAATTATCCCATTTCCTCTATTAATTAAATAAATCTTTATTTATTTAATTAATTCATTAGCTTTTTCTACACATGACACATGTCATTCATCTCTTAATTCATACACTACCTACCTCTTTCATTATTTTGGTATTTCTTTTACCTACCCTCTAATCTTAGCCGACCTCTCTTTTTACACCTCTCAATCTTAACCCTCCATTTCTTATTGTGCCTTCTATTTAAGGAGATGCTTCCTTCATTGTCGCACCCTAATGACTAATCTTGGAGGACTTGGCTACACTACGATCCTACTTGCAACCACATTCCGTTCTTTGTTGAGCTCTTGTGCATATGAAATCTGAGAGCAAATATATATCAAGCAAGATCAATGGAGATAGGAAGAGTGAAGATCAAAACCCTATTTGACATGTGATGGTATAATCTTTGTGATTTTGAGTTATTTGCATTGTCTTAGGTAATCTTCATATGTTATGGTGGATCTTTGTTGATTGTTGGGCTAGGGTTTAGTGGTTGGATTCATTTAGCCTTTCAATATTGTTATTATTGTTATCCATTTTCACCATATACAATTCCATTTTCTCCAAAATCTCCTAAACATAAGATGCATGATGGTCTTGATCCTGTGCAAGTTAAAGATCCTATTTTTATAAATCTTGATGATGATATAGATGAAAATGTTATTCATGATGAACATATTACTCCTCTTGCTTCTGATAGTGAATATGAACTTGTTGATATTGATAACCATTTATCTAACGAATTTTCTAAAGCACTTATCCTAGCTCCTAGACAAGAACAACGTGGCTTGGAACATGAACATAGCCCTTGTTTGGATCTTGTGATAGCTCCATCTGCTGTGTTGGATGTTCCTCCTCTAGCGTGTTCCCTGCCTTCCTGAAACATTGATCAGCAAGATCGGGGGGTAGATGACGTGCTAGACTAGTTTCATTAGCATAGCAGATTCTCTCCTCCTCTCTTTTGTTACTTCTTCTATATGTTATTCTCATTCTTCTATTTGTTGTCCTTAGTGTTGCCTACTTGAGGATAATGCAAAGCATTGAGATCTCTTTTGGTCTCTCTCATATTGACTCAAAAGACACATGTGTTCCCTTCTTCTAGGTGACCTTCCTTGATTGGGGAATGAAGAACAATTATGCATACATACATATGATATACATGAATTATCATATAGCATACTGACCCCGAGGAAAGCGAAGTCACCTTGTGCTTTGTGTTTTGTGTCTATTATCCTTGGGTTTATCTCACACTTGGGGGCTAAATCTTTGTGATAACGTGCTCCTTCCCTTCTCATTTCTTACGTGTATCACTACGTTAAAGCAATCACCCCCGTTGAGGTGTGTGTGATCGCTTTAACGTAGGGGGGCATACACCCCATCTATCCCTTCAAGATACTTGAAAATTTCTTGGCGAACTTAGCTTTGCCTTGAAAATTTTTGGTATTTTTCCTGCATGACTCATAGTGAGGGAACCTTACTACTGACAGTCATGGTTCTCCCTCGTGATCTTCCCTTTTACTTTGTCAATCAAAGTCGTAAGATCCTTAGTCCACTGGGGGCTTGGTGTGTCTTGCCTCTTTGACGTGGTGAAAGTCTTTCAATGTTGTTTCCTTGTACTTTACCGGAAGTATGAGCATACATACTCCCGCTAAAGTGGGGGCTAAATGTAGCGTCCTAAAATTGTGACACTTGCAATTTTGACTGCATTTCGGTCTTCACGATGGCGACGCAACACGAAACCTGAATGGAGACCCCGAAACCTGTTTATGACACCAAAAACTGCATTTTCTTGCACCCTGGCTTGATCCTCCTTTGCACCCTGCTGTCCCAGGAGGTGGGACCAGAGCACCCAGTGCCCTGGTCCTTCAGGACCAGGGCGCCCAGCGCCCTGGTCCCTGGCCCTATTTTGGGCCCGGTCCCCTATGGGGCTTCGGGTCTTTTTGTTTGCAAATTGGAAAATTATCTTTCCTTGTCAGCCCAAGGTCGGAAAAATCAGTCTATCAACCCTAATTGGCAAGTATATAAACTACATTTCCTCTCCCATTTTGGGTAGATAAAAATAAGAAGGACATACGTATACAAAAGCATGGAAACGATACTCAAACGTTCAAGCATTCAAGCATTCAAGCATTCCTTCAAGCAATTGATCATTCTAAGTCTCCATTCAAGGCTAAGTGTTGCATTCAAGACAAGGATTCAACCATTGAAGAGGAGATCACTTACAACATACAACATACAACAACATCTATACCTTCGCACATAAGGATACAAACATCCTTACAACAAGGTATTAGTACTCGTTTTACATTACAAACATTTACATTTATAGCATTTCTCATTTCTTGGTTAATTCCAAAATCGGGGTTTGACCTAAGGGAAAACCCCTAATCCCTAACCCCCCAATCGTCTTCGCTTTTCTGTGTGTAGGTTGCAGGTACGCGGCTGAAATTGAAGATCTAGAATCCTTGTGCAGAGACGAATAGATACCCCTTCGTTTCACGGATTTTTCGGAGGACCGTGTGCGCGCTGGGCACCATCGTCCCATCAACTTTTGCTCAAATTTGCAAGACAACGCCGTATCGACATTTTACTGCTAATTCCAGGTCCGCAGCTTCATCCTATATCCCTATCTCAGTTTATAAGCGAATCTTTCTCACTTTCTATGTATTCCTAGCTTAAATTCTTCTATCAACATTCTTTACAAAAGAGGGTAGCCTTGTTGTCTTAACCCTTGAAACTCATTTAGAATCCAATCTTGCATTGTGTGGGATTGGATCTTGTGGGTTTCAACCCCTCTTTTGAATGTAAAGTCTCCCCTAAGTGAAAACCGCCAACCCGAGTGACCTCCCTTCTCTCTCCTCAGAGCTGGAAGAGGGGAGAGCAACTAGGGTTCGATTTTTCCGCTTTACAGATATGTTGAGAACTGATTTGGTACAATCTTTGAATAATGAACAAGAGCTTGAAAGACAAATGGTAGTTTTGAGAAATGATCTGACTACTGCACATGAGTATAAAGAAAAATTCAGGATTAGTGTTGCACAGTTGGATGATTTATTGAAAAGACAAAGGCAGAGTGATGATTCTAGAGGACTTGGATTTGAACAAGGTGAAAGCTTTAGTACTACAAATAAAGATCAGACAACTGATAAGGTAATCTAATGCTTACAAATTCAATGGTAAATTATTTGTTTATAATAAATCTGGGCATATGGCTAAACAATGTAGAAATAGAGAAAATCAATACTATAATTCAGTTCTTGGTCAATGCACAAATTGCAAGAAATATGGTCATAAGTTAGAAGATTGCAGAATGAATGTTAAGTGTCATGCATGTGGAAAGTTTGGACATTTGGCTAATCAATGCAGGTCAAGGAATGACACTGGATATGGAAAAGCAATTCAAAAGAACAATGTTACATGTTATGCATGCAACAAAATAGATCATATTGCTAAGTACTATAGAAAAAAAACTAAAACGGTTAGCAATGACAGAGCTAATGAGAAAGGAAAGTAGAAGGTGGATGAAATACAACAAGATGACAACAAGAGATGGGTTAGAAAGTCTAAATAACCAAGTGGAGATGCAACTACATTGGTAATTGCACCAGTAACTCCATCGGTAGAATAGAGAATTCCTACAACGATAGGAATTTCAACCAGTAACTAAGGCATACACCTTAGGGGTTAGCAAATTCATTGCAAATATTGCATATTCCCTGGAAGAGATCTAGAAAGAAATCTGGAGAGTTGCATTGATCATTGATGGAGTTTCATCTGGAATAAAACTGTGAAACTGGCATCTGATAGGGCACACTACTTAGCATTTATGACAATCAAGGATTAGGGTTTACTCACTAATAAAAAGGGAAAATTGATTCATTTTCACTCACCCAGCACTCAAGAAAACTAGAGTGAAGCAAAGGCGAATCTTAGGCGATCAAGAGTGAGCAAAGGTATTCTAAGAGATTTTGAGCAGTCATCTAAGTAGTGTTCAAAAACTTTCAAACCGACTATCGTTATCCAGGTATTCCTTTGAAATGGTATCTGGATCATCATCTACTCCTACTTTCATTGTGATTTCCATTGTTGTTGAGGTTAAGGATAGGCTTAGACCTATTTTAAGGAGGTTCCTCAAATAGCAAGGAAGGAAGACTCTTCTAGCACATTTTTTAGGGTTCCCGATGGCGTCATGTATGTGGAAGGTGTCAAGACATATATTCACTACACCTTGGAGGATTTAGGCACTGAGGAAATCAAGGGTATTTATTAATCTATGATACTAGGTAGCTCTGGAACAATCAAGCTGGAATATCAAATCATTGAAAACTTAGGGTTAACTAGAATCTTGTATATATCATAATTCGAGGAGGAAATGATCAAATATGTTCTGAGCAGAGTCCACAATGAATTCATCTGGCTGGACCGGCCTCACTTGATCATAAAAGAAGCAATTTAGATGGTCATCAACTTACCTAAATTTGGGCAGTATCTAGGGAAGAAGATCTCCAACATTGAGGTTGAAAAGCTCACCAATGCAACCCATGATGGAACATCGATGAGGATCAGCACCATCCAAGATACAAATGTAAAATTTGCCAACATGATCATTGACTACAAGGTAACACAATCAAGTTGATTGCACTCTGTTTCCAATTCCTGCATCCATGTTGCATATTAGATGATAAAGAATGATGGTAAAAATTATTTATGTGAATGGATAAGAAATGAATTGATGATAAATCTTGGCAAAATCAAAGGAGTGAAGAAAGGGATATTTCAGTTTGGCAATCTTATTGTCTGCGTAATGTTATACTTCATGAATTAGCTACTGGGTTTGGGAAAGAAACGTTGGGCTCATGACATACCGGTAAGCATACAAATTAGAGATGCAATCATCAGTCTTGGCAGCAATAGGGATGAGAAGCTATGGGGCTTCTTCAAAACTTTTTAAAAGAACATGATAATAAGGGAGAGGATCTCCAAACACATTGTTGAGAAATACTCCACTGAAATATGCTTCATGGTAAAAACTGATGAGACCCTCATGGAAGCAGTGGAACCAATGACAATTTGGGTCACCGAACTAGGCTATGAATTTGATGATAGCATCTTAGAACTTTATGCTAAAATGCTTCTTGATGTTCCTTTGGATGACAAGATTGAATATTTTGGCACTGCGGAGGAGAAGGCTCTTGAAGTCAAAATTGGCTTCAATAAGAAAAAAAGAGAAAATAAAATAGAAATTTTTTTTGCCTTCATTCAAAATGTGATTCACAAGATAGATATAGAACTAGGTTCTGGATCTAAACTGGTAGATCAACCAGCAAAGGCAGTTGTAGCAAATGTAGTGAAAAGTTCTCCTGAGGTAAAGAGGCCAGCAACTTTCATTTCTCTTATCACTTCTGATTCTAATATAGAGGATAATCAACCTCTTGCATTCAGAAGGGTACAGAGGAAGAAATCTGACAAGCCTCTAGTAGAGGAGAAAAAGGTGGAGCCAAGGAGGAAGCTAGTAAGAAAAGTAACAACAGAACCCACACCTCTGACAAGGAAACCTACTTAGAAGAGGAAGCATGTGCCATTCGCTCCTACAACCCCCACCAAGAAGAAGAAAAAGAGCGATGAAGCAAGTGAATTTGGTAATGTTACCATCATCCCCCCAATGACTTTGCATAATTGATTGATGAGGTAACCAAAGATGGTATTTTGAAAAATGTGTCAAACTTCTATGAGCATTTAGATGATAATGAGCAAAATGAAATGGAAGAAGCAATTTTGTTATATTTAGATATATAAGAAGGATTTGGTAGAAATTTTGAAGGAAATTCCTTTATCTCTATATAATAAATTGGATGCAAGAAGATTAGATGCAGTTAAGAGAGACAAGGAGATTAAAGAAGTTGAACTTTTGAGTATGTGTGGTTCTATAAACAATGAGGAAATGAAAAGATGTATAGATGTTGCCAATAGAATAATTTTTAGCAGAAAACCCTGACAAATAAGTTTAATGATGGATATAGTCAATGAAATAATAAATGAGACCAGAGATGGTTGGGCAAAATTCTTCCAAAAGAATCCTAATTTTCTTACTTCTCCAGAAGAATTTGCTAGGGCAACAACTCCCACCATTTTGTATAGATCTAAAGGGAAAGGAATTTTGGGAAGTTCAAAACAAATTTTGAATGAACCAGTAAATAGTAAGAGTGTGTAGACTCCACCAGCAGATAAACATAAAATTGATGAGAGTGTACAGGCTAAACCGGCAACGACAACATTTGTACAGTCTGAGCAAGCTAATGTAGATAATGTATAGGATACAGACAATATTGTGGATAATGATCCATCGGCAATGAAAAATATTGTACCAAGTGGTGAAGCCACCAGTGCAAAAGAGGATGAGATAAGGGATTCACTGGAAAAGGAGACTGAAATGGCAAGTGATTCATCAGCAAATCTTTTGGCAATTGACACTTCTCAAGTTGAGAAGAAGTCCATCATAGAGATGAGTCCCACAAAACTAATGATGATGGATGCTCAAAAGTTAATGAAGGAGGGATCTGCAAACAAAGGAATAATAGATCAGTCAATAATAGTTTTGCACAGACTGATTCCTGAGTGTATGATTGAAAATGAAGCAAGCCCTTCCAGCAAGCTTAAGGTACTGACAAAGAACATTTCTAAAAACTTTCAATCAACATAGCAGATTTCTGACCGAAAAGAACTTGAAAGATTTACTATGTCTAAGAGAGTCTCTTTTGACCAAATCATTGAGACAGAAAAGAGGAAGATTGGAGAGAAACTTATACTTATTGAAAATCCTTTAAAACAATGCACTAACATCTACAGGGTTTGTTGTAATATAGAGATTCTTGCAACAAATATAGATAATAAAATAAAGGAGTTACAAGAAAAGATTGCTAATATTGCTAATCCTTTTGATGGGCTAACTTCACTTACAACGTCCATTGATGGATAAATTTTGATCTTGGAGAACCAATTTTTTTCTTATGAAAAGGAAAGAGACAAGATTATTCAGAGAGAAAGGAGTCTCAGAGGTTTGGTGAGTCCAAGATTGGATTCACTTGGTGTACATAGGAGGGAATGCATGGATATGCTTGCAAAGCCCACACCAGCAGATGTTACTGAAAAAGAAACACTTGCACATTTACTGAGTGGACTTGTATCCATATCTAAAACATTCAAAACTAGCTAGGATGCCTACATAGAGTTACTTGAGAAAGCTTATCCATAAATTTTGAAATTGGTCAAGCTCTAGTAAAGGAATCTATAATTATTCATTCTTTTGCACAGATTTATGACAATTCTTTCAATTCTTTCGCCGGTCTTTGGCATTGATGCCAAAGGGGGGGGATATGTATGTGAAAATAAAGTATGTATATAATCCTAAGGGGAGGATATCATACAAAGAGTATAAATGAAATCATAGTCAATCAGCTCAAGGGGAGCATACTTCAATTCATGTTTAAATTTTAGTTGAACCGATAGGGAATCCATTTTTCACATGAGTGTTGCCATCAATGCCGAAGGGGGAGATTGTTGGCAATTGACACTCCTTGGATTCATATGTTATCATTGATGGAAACAAGATTTTTTTGAAGGCCTATACTGGTAGATACTGGCATTGGAGTAATCAGATTTACAACTGGCATCGGCACCGACATCCAGCAATTTAGTGAAGCCAACATCAGTCTGGGATCCGAAGGGTTTTATTTGTAAAATCATTTTATAATTATTGTATAAGGATGACATTGAATATCTTTTTGTAATGTATTGTAAGCCGACATAAGTCATATTGCTTGTAAAGGGTATATAAGTCAATCTATTAGGTCATTTTGATATAGCACATAGGATAGTGAGCAGAATAATATGGAGAAATAAATAATGAGAAGGATATGTATGTAGATAATTTCCATGCAAAATTTATATCATGCAATGATCAGTAGATGTTTTGTAAATCATTCTTGGAGGAAAGGAGATACTGGTAAAAGGGTTTAGGGTTTATGAATAGGTACAAAATAGAGCTATAACCGGAACTCTTTTTGGCACTGCAGATGCATTTTGTGAGTTCATCTTTATTGTTTTATCTTAGCAAAAGCTTGTAGTCAGTGAGACTCTTTTGTGTTGAGTAGTATGCTCTAGGCAGTGTTCCTTTCTACATGTGTAGGTCCCCATATTCTATAATATCTTTCATATGGCTAGTGAATTGATATTGTGGGTCACAAATCCCACTGTGTTTTTTCCTCTTTGAGGTTTTCCACATATTAAATTCAATGTGTTATGGTGTTCATTCATGTGGCTGGCTTATTTACATCATGTTATATCTTTCTTCATTAACCAGTTTATATCTATATGTTATAATAAGTTAAAATCTTGTTATACTGGTAGAACATTGATTTAGCCCCCCTCTTAGTGTTCTTGGATTCCTTGTATTCCAACATTTCCCTATTTCAAATTTGGGCAGGATTCCTCTCTCTATGTCGACTCATATCAGGAAATTAGTAATTTATCCAACAGCAATTATAAAAAGAGGGTTTCTCCTCTCATTTGACATCCATCTGTAAAGTGGAAAATTGGATCCTAGTGACTCCCCACCTAGGAGAGAGAAAGAAAGCCACTAGGATTATTTTCACTTGGGAGGAACTTAACATTCAAAAGAGGGGTTGAATCCACTAGATCCAAATCCAAGATATACAAGGATCTGAATACTAAGTGGATTACAAGTGATTGAATGATTTACCCTCTTTTGTAAATGATAAAGTTGACTTGTTGATTATGTGGAAAAGAGAGAGGAAATGAGTGAAATGAAGTGCTACTAGTTTGGGATCGTGTTCTAACTTTTGATCTGAGCTAATTAAACTGATGTGGATCTGCCTTGTAAATTTGGAGAAAATTCGTCAGGACCGTGGTGGGAATGTACATGGTCCACCACAAAATTTGTGAAATGAAAATGGTTCTTCTGTCTCTACAAATGAAGCCCAAACCTGCAATAACATTTGTGCACCTACAGAATACACAAAAAAGAGAAGAAAGGGGGGGTTGTGGATAGAGGTTTTCCTTAGTCAAATCCTAGTTGAGGAATGAACCTATAAAGAAAGTAATTGCAAATGCTTGAATATAGACAATGGAGATGTATACCTTGTAGATCTACAACTTGTTGATGATGATTTATTTGCTTCTTGAATGTAATCATAAATGTTATATGAAATGGCATGTAACATGACAAAACCCTAACACACACATGCTTGCAAATGAATATTGTAATGTTCCTCCAATGGATGAATGAAGAAGACTTGAATGCTTGAATGCTTGATAATGACCTTGAAGTCTTGTATCTTCTCCTTATGCTCTCTATATGTCCATGAATTAGGGTACTAAATTTCCTTTTATACATGCCTCAAGGATTAACTTTCAACCACCGAAGGCCGACAAAGTGGAATAACAAACCTCAAAGATAAGAAGTGCATAGGAGATCAGGCAACCCACAAATAGGACCACCCTATGATGTGGAGACAGGGGCACCATGCCACTGTCCTAGGGGGATAGGGGTGCCACGCCGTTGTCCTAGGGGGGACAAGAGTGCCATGCCCTTGTCCTACCCTATTTTGGGCCCCATACAAGATATAGAGTAGCAACAAGACATGAGGAGAAAGGGAGAAGGGGTGAGAATGCAAAAATAGGTTATGGTTAAGGAAGGAGATGTCGTCACCAAGGTGGGGACCCCAAATGTGGTTAAATTGCAGGGGTCACAATTTTATGACACTACATTTAGACCCCACTTTAGCAAGAGTATAGCTTATGCCACTACTGTTGGTAAATTAGAAGAAAAAGAAAGATGAAGATGAGAGATGCAAAGAAAAACCACAAGGAGTATAAGACACCACTAATTTTGAGGAAAAAAAAGCCACCAATCTTAAGGTCTTAACTCATGCCAACGTATGTAAGAGCACACAAAAAAAGGCACAAGACACACAAAACAAAGACAAAGCACAAAAAGACACACGACAAGAATAAGACACAAGATGAAAAAACTAACTAGATGAAGAGATCTTGAGCTCAGATATCTCAACAACTAATCAGGGCACAAAGACCAATGCCATCACACAAACATGAGCAATCACATAAAAGAGAAAAGTTGACATGGGTAAGTGCACCAAGTTGTGGTACCAAAAAGGTGCCACTTTTTACCTTTCCATAAAAATGCATCATTGGCATGAAAAGGTCATCCAAACCTATGGGTTGGATGCCCAAGGCAAATCCAACCCAAAGGGTTGGTATTCTCCTAAGCAAACCATTTGGCAAGAACCAAGTATGGCCCTCACCCTATTTGGCACTTGCCAAATGCAAAATTTTAAATTTTCACATTTGGTGCGCATCAAATTTAGCGCTCGCCAAATGTGAAAAGTCAATTTTTTGCATTTGGCAAGTGCCAAATTTGGCGTGCACCAGATGTTTTACATTGTCCAATGTGAAGATTTTGTGAGTGTGTAGATTTTCCAATCTAGGCACAAGTTATATCTAACCCTAAAGGAGAATATATACATGAAATATAACATTTAAGTATAGCTCTACAGGACTTATAATGTAGATTCTATTTTTTAGAGGATCATATAAAATTTCAGACATAGTCAAATTTCAGTAATCAGCATGTCAAATTTCAGTAATCAGCATGCTCCTATTAGCATTCTTTAGCTATGTATCTCACTCTCTTTATCTTCCCCAAACTCTAGACCTATCTCTCTCCCTCTCTTGTCTCTCTCAATTCTCTATCCTTGACTCTCTCCCTCTCTCTTTTCTCTCACTCTCTTATTTTTTCTCTCCCCTCCAACTCCTTTCTCTTGGTCAGTACCTATCCTTTTTATCCTCTCTCTCCCCATATCTAGGGTTGTCCCTCCCTCACTATTCACCTCACTATCTCTCCCTCCCTATATTATTACCCACCTTTTTATCCCCCTCTAGGTTTCTCACTTATCTAATTTTCCACCCTCTAGTTCTCTCCCTCCCTCTCTCCACCTTTCTCTCCCTTCTCCTTACCTCTATCTATTTAGAACTCTCTCCCTCTCTTCTATATATATATATATATATATATATATATCCAAACCTATCTATCTCCTCATTCTCTAGGTCTCTCCCTCCCTCCCCTCTCCAGATCTTTAACTTCCTTTCTTCCTCTCTCCCTCTCTATATCCCTCATCCACTCTCTCATCTTCTCTCTTCCTTTCTTATTCTCTATCTTCATTATCTAGGTCATTACCCCTCCATCCCACCCTCTCTCCCCTCTCTAGGTTTCTCCCTCCCTTCCTCTCCACCTATCTACCTCTGCATATAGGTCTCATTACCCACCTCCCTTTATCCCCCTCTATCTATCTCACTCCTCTCTGGCCATCTAGGTCTCTCACCTATCTATATCCCCCCTCTAAAGTTCTCCATGTCCCTCTCTTCCTCTCTCTCCCTCCTCCTTAACCCTATCCCTTTATGAACTCCCTCCTTTTCTCTTCCTCCCCTAACCTCTTTATCTCCTCCTTCCATAGGTCTCTCACTCCCTCCATGTCTACCTCTCCATCCATCCCCTCTTACTCCTCTCTTTGTTCTTCTATCTCTTCACTTCTCCCTCCCTCCCATCTCTAGGTCTCTCCCTTCATTTCTTCCCCTCTCCCTCTCTACCTCCCCATCCATACATACCCCCATAAATATCTCACTCCCCAAATTTTTTATTCTCTCTTCCTCTTTTATTCTCCCTCTCTCTACATTCTAGGTCATCAACTCTCTCTCACCTCTCTAGGTTTATCACTTCCTTCTTCTCCACCTATCTACCTCTGCATCATGTCTCATTACTCACCTCTCTCCCCCCCTCTATCTATCTCATTCCTCTCTCTTGTCATCTAGGTCTCTCATCTCTCTTTCCCAATATAGTTCTCTCACCTATCTATTTTTCCCCTCTCTAGTTCTCTCCCTCTCTCTTCCCCTCTATCTTCCTCCCCCTTTACCCCTATTTATTTTTGAACTCTCTCCTCCTCTTCTCTCTTTCCCCCCACCTCTCTATCTTCTCCTTCCCTAGGTCTTGTATTCCCTCCATGTCTACCTCTCCCTCAATCCCCTCATACTATTCTCTCTCTTTATTCTTTCATCTCTCCTCTTATCCCGTCGTCCCATTTATAGGCATCTCCATTATTTTCTTCCCCTCTCCCTCTCTATCTCCCTCTCCCTCCTTATCCCCATCTTTGTCTCCCTTACCTACTAATTCTTATTCTCTCTTTACCGTCTACATCATCAGCTTTCCATCACACCCTCTCTACCCCTCTCTAGGTTTCTCCCTTATTTGCTCTCCACCTCTCTACATCTCCATCCATATCTCATTACCAACCTCTCTCTATCCCCCTCCATCTATCTCAATCCTATCTCTCTCTCACCCTATCTAGGTCTCTCATGCCTAGGTATCTTATATCTCTATATAACCCATCTGGGTATGTGTAGGAGCATGGTGGGCCATATCACCCCTTAGGAAACTATTACTATCTATCTTACGACACCATATGACCTCTTAGGACAGCATATGGTGTTGTTACAAGTCATATGGTGTCCTAAGGGGTCATATGGTGTCATTACGGGCCATACAATGTCCTAAGGGGTCATATGGTGTTTTATGATCCCTTAGGATACCATATGATCTCTTAGAATACCATATGGTGTTCTCAAAGGTCATATGGTGTTCTAGGGGGTAATTTGGTATTTTATGACCCCTAAGGATATCATAAGACCCCTTAGGACACCATATGACCCCTAATGACACCAT
The DNA here is from genome assembly GCF_030272615.1 of Cryptomeria japonica. Taxonomy (NCBI): domain Eukaryota; kingdom Viridiplantae; phylum Streptophyta; class Pinopsida; order Cupressales; family Cupressaceae; genus Cryptomeria; species Cryptomeria japonica. The sequence goes on along the minus strand of NC_081408.1, from coordinate 61,019,750 downwards.
ATGACCCCTAACAATACCATATAGAGTCCTAGGGGGTCATATGGTGTTCTATGACCCCTTATGACACCATATGACCCCTTATGACCCCTTACGACACCATATAACTCCTAGAGACACCATATGGTGTTATTAGGGGTCATATGGTGTCCTCGTTAGGGGTCATATGGTGTCGTTAGGGGTCATATGGTGTCCTAAGGCATCATATAGTGCCCTAATGGGTCATAGAATACCATATGACCCCTTAGGACACCATATGATCCCTAATGACACCATATGTGTTGGTATTATGAATGTGTTGCATTGGTTTTGTCATTGATGTCAACACTTATCAACACTTATCCTTCTAGAGATCTTTGGTTATGTTCACCAGCAAGTTCAGTGACTTATGCATAGTCACCGGTATTTGGTTCACTGGTAGGTTATATTGTTCACTGACACTAAGGATGACTTGTTATCATCTAGAGATCACTTGGTTATGTCAAAGACATGGTTTGGACACTTGGTTTTGGAATTCTGGTGATTGGTCTAATTAGGTTGACATATTTGTTGTTACCGGCAAATTGGCCTAGGTTATGGACTGACATGCATTATCTATTCTAGATTAGCACGAAACATTATGGACATGATTTAATCAATTGGTATTGTTGTAATTACATTGAGCCAACATAATGCATCACATATTGACTTATTTGTAAATGATTTAATTGTAATATTCTTTGTGAGCTGACCTACACATTTGGTCTTAGGTTTTGGTATATATGTAAGATCTTATTTGTGAGATGTAATAAAGTAAGTGAGGTAATAAGGTAGAAGTTATATGGTTATGGTATTGTAACATGGTATGTGTGAATACTGAAGATCATATGAGCATATCATAGAGAGGGAGATTATCAGATCTTAATCGGTACTGAATCTAGCATTGGAGATGCTACTTTGAGCACTACATTATCATTGGATTTAATCACCCAATTGTAGTCAGTGTACCTCCTATTTTTTGATTGAGCAGTGAGCTCTAGGTGGTTGGCCTTTCTACATGTGCAAAACCCCATTTGTACACACATACTATCTGCAGTAGTATCATTTGATTGTGGGTAAGGTTTCCCACTATGGTTTTTCCCCTTCCAGGGTTTCCACGTACAAATCTCTGTGTTATGTGTTGTGAATTTTCACTAGTACATTCAGGCCTAATTTCTAATGACTAATTATCGGATTTACGATGACCAAATGTCGGATTTCCAACAAACTTTACCATTGAAAACTCATCGTTGGGCTTCCCGATGATTCCATTTGTGTCGGTCACCTGATGATGTAATAAACTCATATGATAGCAGCTATATTTGCACCCCTCACCACAAATATCAGTGGATTTCCGTTAGATTTTAGATGAATGTTATGATTGCTCCTTGACAACCATCCGACATGGAAGTGACATCGAATATACAACATCCTTGTCAGACAGTTTCATTAGTTGTCATTGAAATTCTGACGACAAGAGATGATGTGGGTCAAATGGCTTTGTCATTGGTAAATGAAAGCATTGAATGAGTACTATTTTTAAAAATTGCATCAAACATTTATTATTTATTTGATTCAGTTTTATTTGCAAAAAATGATTATCAATGATGTTTTCTTTCTCCAAGAATTGTCTAGGATCTTTCCGTCAGATAATATGTAACATCGAATGACTAAATCTTTTCTTTACAAATGCTTATTTTATTTAATTATTATCTGAGCGTGAATTAAAATTTATATCTATACGAAAGCAGAACATACAAGCTAAAGAGTCATGTGCAAGCAAATTTCCTAAAAGAAAGCAAGTAGCCATTATCTTGAATGGCATGGAAACAAGCTCATCAGTTGCCTAGAAGAGAGCATGTGGAGAAAAAGCAGAGGAAAGTGTTTAAGGGTGATAAATAGATAGAGAGTATGCAATACAAACAAACAATGTCTGGAGTGTCTGATGTGATGTCTCTAATTTATGTCTGGAGGGACTAACTGGCTTTGGAGTTCCTATGAAACCTATTGGGCCACGCTTCGGAGGAAATCAATGTGTTCATGCAAGGAGCACCTTTTTTCTATTATGAGAATGATTCTTTTGCACCGAAGGATATTTGGAAGTCAATATCCAAAAATTTCTATAGTGTAGAACCAGAGTTGGTGGACTCGAAGTAATTATCAGCTTTCAGAAGACTAAGAGGTTATGTACACAATCTCCCAATAGAAGGGCGATTTCAAGCATTACCTCTCCCCCCCATGACTATTCAGGAAGCACTTCCTCAAACAAAGGACTATTGGCCTCCATGGGATCAAAGAAAAAAATTGAAGCATAGACTCTAGACGATGTGGTGGTGTCCTTCATGAATAAATCTACACTATAATTGAAAATTCACAAGGGAAACTGCAAGATAGTGAAGAGAAATACAATCTTGAAAAGTGGGAAGAATGGATCTTGGTTTGGGTGGGGCCAAGTTAGGTTTCTCCTCTAGAGGTTGACGAGATAGAAATCATATTAGGATTTGAAAAAGATCACACTCATGGAACTTCGTGTGTGAGTGATCAATTGCGGTGTTTGGGTAATGCATTCCAAATACGTACAGTTGCATTACCCATTTGGAATAAAAAATGTATCTATTTGGAATGCATTACCCAAACACCGCAATCGATCACTCGCACACGAAGTTCCACGAGTGTGATCTTTTTCAAATCCTAATATGATTTCTATCTCATCAACCTCTAGAGGAGCCACCTGACTTGGCCCCACCCAAATAAAGATCCATTCTTCCCGCTTTTCAAGATTGTATTTCTCTTCACTATCTTGTAGTTTCCCTCATGAATTTTCAATTATAGTGTAGAGTTCTTCACGAAGGACACCACCACATTGTCTAGAGTCTATGCTTCAATTTTTTTCTTTGATCCCATGGAGGCCAATAGTCCTTTGTCTGAGGAAGTGCTTCCTGAATAGCCATGGGGGGGAGAGGTAATTCTTGAAATCATCCTTCTATTGGGACATTGTGTACATAACCTCTTGGTCTTCAGAACGCTGAAAATTACATCAAGTCCACCAATTCTGGTTCCACACTATAGAAATTTTTGGATATTGACTTCCAAATATCCCTTGGTGCAAAAGCATCATTCTCATAATAGAAAAAAGGTGCTCCTTGCATGAACACATTGATTTCCTCCAAGCATGGCCCAATAGGTTTTGCAAGAACTCCAAAACCAATTAGTCCCTCCGGACATAAATTAGAGACATCACATCAGACACTCCAGACATTGTTTGTTTGTATTGCATACTCTCTATCTATTTATCACCCTTAAACACTTTCCTCTTCCATTCTCCAATTGCTCTCTTCTAGGAAGCTGATGAGCTTGTTTCCATGTCATTCAAGATAATGCCTGCTTGCTTTCTTTTAGGAAATTTGCTTGCACATGACTCTTTAGCTTGTATGACTTGCTTCCGTATAGATATAAATTTTAATTCACGCTCAGATAATAATTAAATAAAATAAGCATTTGTAAAGGAAAGATTTAGTCATTCGATGTTACATATTATCTGATGGAAAGATCCTAGACAATTCTTGGAGAAAGGAAACATGATTGATAATCATTTTTTGCAAATAACACTTAATCAAATAAATTAAAAATGTTTCACGTAATTTTTAAATGTAGAACTTGTTCAATGCTTTCATGCACCGATGGCAAAGTTGTCTGACCCACACCCTTATCCATAATAGAACAAATCAATATAATAGGCTATTATAAAGAATATATACAAAAATATGAAAGAACATTAAATTACCATTACAAACCCATAAACCATTAAATAGTGAAAATAGATATAAATTTGTAAATGTCTCCCTATAAACACCACAACCATAACTAAAACAAAAAAAATTCTTACCCGCAAAAAATAAGTAGCTGGTGAGTTGCAAGTCTACAACATCTCTCAGATGATCAAACCATTTCTTAATTTTGTTCTTCTGATTATTCAATGGATTTAGTTGCATGTACAAGTTTTCTATTTGAAGCCTTCTATTTCCCTATATTTGAGACTTAATAAAATTCTTGTGAGTAGGAAATTGATTTAGGAGTTACATGTGAAGAATTTGGCAAAGTAAATGATGACAATCAAACTCAAATTTTATCTATCTTGAAAGCCTTTTATCCTGGTGGCATTAAATTAAAGTTCTTTCTCTATTTTTTAGTGATCTCTGGAGTAGAGGTTTCTTTACATCAACCTAGGATACATTTAACTTGTGTTGTATCTGCGGAAATATGTATCCTAGGACGATGCAAGGCAACCTCTGCTCCACCAATACCAGATAGAAGAGAAAGTACTTTAATTTAAAGCCATCAGGATAAAATGCTTTCAAGACATATATTAGGTATAAAAGGAAGCCTACCCTATCATTTGAAGGGGTTTACCTATAATTCAAGTGATCTCTTAATTATAAAATCAATTCAATTCCAAGTGAATAGGCAATCAAGCATTCATCAAGATTTGAAGGAGAAATCAAGTTAATAAAGATATTTAATAGAGGAGACATTTAATAAAGATATCATCTTTTAAATTAAGAAATGGGCAGGAGATTAAGAATACAAACCTTCCATATTGCACACTTCAAGGTATATTAAAATCAGTTTAAAGTGTATTCATTTAGGGACCTTTCATAAAATATTCTCAACTTACACATCATAAAAGGATCTTAAACTATTCATTGTTTATAATGATAAGAATTTGGTTGTTCCATACACCTTCCTTTACTATTTTAAAAATATCATCGACCAAAATATTGTGTAGAAGTAGTATGGAGTGCATTTCATCTATTTTATGCCTAAATATTTCATCATACCACTTTCTTTTCAAAGGTGACTGATCGATTGTGGTGTTTGGGTAATGCATTCCAAATAGATCCAGTTGCATACCATTTATCTGTCTTGATTAAAGACTTTTATCCTAATGGCATTAAATTAAAGTTCTTTCTCTATTTGTTGGTGATCTCTGGAGCAGAGGTTGCTTTGCATCGACCTGGGATACATTTAACTTGTGAACAAGCAATCAAGCATTGAAGGAGAATTCAAGCTGGTGCAGGTGCATTTGGAAGACCAAAGGACTCAATGAAGCCATTAAAGACTTTTGAAGGTCTTAGGAGTGAAGAGCCAATCAATTATGATGTCTTAAGGGGGTAGCCTTAAACAACACACACTAAGCTTTGGCTGCTTAGGTGTGTTGTTGGCCCATTCCTTCCCTTGATGTCCCTTCCCATTCATTTCTGTTAAAAAGACAATCACCATTAGCATTTTAATTCAAACAGTGTTCCCACATTTGACTGTATAGAACAAAGAAAATGGCATAAGAAACTCTCATCTACCTCGCAGTTGTCATAGAATACCTCCCCGAAGAGATATTCTCATGTCCTTTCCTGCTTTATGTTGTTGATGAAATACATAAGCGTCCTCACAATGCAGTCAATGCAACAAATAGATTTCCATTTCGATCAGTTTTATTTGCCAACGTACTCTCTACCTGTGCCAAAATGGGAGCTTTGGAATAGAGTATGGGCTTCCATCAAAGCAGAAGGTAAGGGCAATTAATATCATATGCTTACAGTTGGAAATGCTCTATTTGACATGTTTGGAAAATGTGGATGTATAGACATGAAAGCACATGAATTGTTTGGTGAGATGCATCAAAGAAACACGATCTAATGGAATGCTATGATATTAGGAAAAGGTCCTAATAGAATCCCCAACTAATTAATCTAGAGAAAGATACAACTAAAGAAATAAATTCAATCCTCACCACTATGGTCTTGAAGGCTTTTAAGACACTTGGATTCCTATTTTGGCCCACTTTTCCTTGACCCTATGTTAAGATAGTAAAGTAGTTTGAGAGAATCTATTGGGTGGGAAATTGTGTATGGTTGCAATTATTTTCATGCATGGAAAGTGATTTAAAGTTTGGACCAATAGAGGATAAGTATTTCTTGAACCTTCAAGGACATGTGTAAAGCACCATATGGATGTTTCTCCATTATTGAACTCTTTGAATATGTAAGTAAATTATTTTTGGTTGATGACACAGTAAGTGTGGTATTTTTCTTTTTGATATGTTGTGGATAATATTAATCAAATATGGAATTTTTTTGATGCTATATACACTATGTTTTAGATTGAATTTAGGTAAGCAAAGAGGTAAAGGAAGAATAAAAGAGGTACACAAAGGAAGAAGATTGAAATAGGTGGTTTGGGATGGAGGTTACAAGTATATATGATAATTCGTATGGATAATTTGTTGTCTATAAAGAGGCAAATAAGCTATCACAACTTCAACATGAATAAATGCCTCATCTACAAAAGCAAAAGGTATCTCTAATGGTTTCAAAATTTGTCAAAATAGTTATGATATACCAAATAATCAAGTGAAATATCCTTTAGGTAACTAATATTATCTTCAAACTATTTATTTTGATTTTCATCATATATGGACCTAATTGCCCCACCTTTAGGAGATAACTATAGGAGATAATTTATTACATTTAAAAGTCCATCATAAATAAATTAATTATACATGCTATGTGAATGTTTACTATCACAAATTGATTTTAATTCATTTATCTTTATGAATACACTCTCTATTTATTAGTTCTAGGAATGGAGCACTCACATGGGCAAACAAAATGCTAGGTTTGAAAAAAATAGTTAAGAGATTGGATATATTTTTTTATATTTTCCAAATGGCTTGAGTATAATGATAATATAATTTTTAAAATAGGTTTATATCACTTTCTTTTGACTTGGTCATGGAAGATAATCTAAACCCCGAATGCACCTTCATCTTTAAAAACATGTAGTTTAAGGTCAATCATTCATATCTATCTTATCAAACATTAGAAATAACCATAGAAATAACCCTTTATCCTTTCCATGTGCATTTCCCTTGGTTTTAGTCCCATTTTTTCTTTATTTTATTCAAAACAAAATTTATAGATGCCTCTACTTGTCTCACCATTCATTAATTGTTTGGGATTTTCATTCCATTCACCAAGGTTGGCATCTATTTTAAGACTCTATGTCATGGCCAAGCTAAATGATTTGACTCTAGTTTCTCTCCAATCTAGTCACCTAGTAGCATGTGAAATCTATCTCTTCCTAATTATTATTCTCTCCATCTTGTTAATGACCATTTCATTAATGAATCCTTCCTCATAATTTTGGACAAGTGAGATAATGTTAGCTCAGGAAATCTTTTCAATCCTCTTTCAAGATTCTTCCCCAAGTAATAATCTTGCATATTGGAAAATAAGTTACGCTTCTATTTTTTGAAGCTAATCTTCCATATAATGTTTAGATTTACTCTAAAGTGCTCATTGTGACTCATGTTTACTACTCTTCCTATTAGTCTCATTCCAATATCTCCTATAAAAATATGGAATGATTACATTTATATTTTATTTGTGTCTCCTAAATATCCACAAAATTTGGAATAATAATACAATTTTTTAATAATATTTAATTGTAAAAGAAAGAATTAAAATGGAACTAAACACTCTAAATAAATTAATCAGGGTTAAAGGGATAAACTAGGATCAATTCATGAAGGATAAACTAAGATCAATTCATAAACTAGGATCAAGAATTGAAGGAGAAATCACTATTGAACTTACCCCTATCTCATATAACCCTATGTTCGCTAGGCCCCACAATAATTAGAAGATCCTAATTACTACTGTCCTAAACCTTGCATTGACCATCACAATTTCATAGTGAGTTGAGTTAATTAGTCCATTAGCGAGATTGAGAAAGAGTTTGGTATTGAATTAGGTGTTGGTGGAAGGTTTAAGGAGGTACACTATCATCATAATTAATATTAGAGAGTGTTGTGTGAAGAAGAATGGCCACAAAAGGAGTGACTATCCTAGCTAAGTGCTTGAGACTATCACAAAAAGTTAGTGTTGCAACAGTGAATCTTCCTTTGACCTTTGTGTGTTTGGGAGGGTAAAGACCCATGGTGGTATATGTTGAGTGGCTAGGAGGGTAAAGACCCACATATCAACTATCTACTTTGACATCCTAGGATGGTGTCCACCTACTCTAAAACCTTGTGGGAACTCTTTGTCTAATACTAACATATACATAACATGTGCCTCTCATATAACCCTATGTTGGCTAGGCCCCACCATAATTAGAAGATCCTAATTACTAAAAACACTAGATTCTCCCCTACAAGGTTGTTGAGTCATAGAAGGCCTAGCTTGATAGCCCTATAGTCTCTCATACCTAAAATGAGAGACTTTTCCATAGTTGGTTACAAACTTCTCTCATGCCTCTTGTTTCCTCCCATGTACCTCCTTTTCCATAAGAGACTTTTCCATAGTAACCCTAAAGTCATTTCGATTGGCCATGTGTAGGAAAACTGAAATTTTGGGCTTTCCACCCCTAATGAAATAATTGACAAGTAACTTGTCTTGAATGTAATATACAAACTACAAGAACTCCAAAAAATAACTCTCATGTTGAGCCACTATGAAACCTTATTATGTAAATTGTGAAACTCATCTATGCATCTTTGTCAAAAACATTTTGAAATAGAACACACTTTGAAGCACTCCAAAATGGTATCTGGAGAGGGTTTCCAATGTGAGTTGGTGCATTTTATCCTCCCAATACCACAAGGTAGAATCAAGTCCTCTCAAAAATTGCATTGAAAAATATGCATTTAAGTTGCTCAAATATAGATGCAACCCAAAGCATAAGTCCAAGCTAAGTAACCAAGACTTAACCTCAACCCCATTTGTGGATCTTAAAAATGTAGAGGATTGGAGATGAAGCAACTCTTGAATATGATCCTTTGGCTCATGATATGTGCTTGCAATAGTCTATACCTCTTGTATTTATGCATGATGAGGCTAGGTAATGTGTATTCATCAATATTCTATCTCCTCTATGTGTATTTCCCAAATTCAAGGCGAACTCCTAATAAGCTCCCAAGATGCAAGTATATGCTCCTCTACTACAAGTGGATCCTCATGGCTTGTAAGATTTGAGGTCCATACTCAGGCTACTCATCTTGGTGGAAACTCTCAAAGTGATATGACCCTTCCTTCCATTTCGTACACCCTATTTTCTAACCCACACCTCATAACCTTTAACTCACTTCCTATCATTATTACCTTCCATCTACCTTTCATATCCCCTATCTTAACCTCCTCCACTTTCCTACATCCTATACTAAACCTTAACCTCATACACACTTACTTTTACTTCCTCTACCTAACCCCATTCCATCCTTCACATCCTTAATTTATCTCCCCCCATTCACTTTCCTACCTTCCAAACCCCTAACATATCCTAACTTACTCTTTCACCATTGCATCCTTCATCACTTACCTCCCTATCTTACCTCCCTATCTTATCATCTTTCACCATTTTATACCACCTTCCTAATGGTACACTTATGCTCTCTTCCAAAACACTGACAAAAAATAGCACTCGATCACTACACAGTGCTCTCACAATTCTGCAGTAGGGATATCACCTCATTTTTAACATATTCACCTTAATTTGAGTAGTAGCAGATATCAAAGCATAGAGCAGTGAAGGAAAACTATAGTAGTAGTTTCCTACAGGATCACGAGATGGATCTATCACCGAGGCTGCTTTCTTTGTTTCCTCTGTCAGATGAAGGGAAGCAGTGAGAAACAACTAACACCTCTCCTTGCTGGGGTTCCCCGTTCTAGATGGAGGCTCACCTTCACTACTTCAGATTCCAGGATAACCTTCATTCAATGTGCAGTGTAGTTTAGGGTCATTGATTTCAGTCACTTCACTAGTCATGTCTGTGAGAAAAATGATTAATTGATTGATGGTTTATTAGCTAAATGGACATTGGTAACTTCTACAGTCATGTCTGTGAGAACAATGATAAATGGAGAGAGGGGTTGTGTCGGGGCCCCTACTATTCTATGGTGGAAGAAGATCTATTCCATCTGATTTTTTTCTGGTCGGATCGATCCACAGTTGCTACGCTCCATCTCGGGGAAGAGGGATTGAAGCCAGTCCAAAGGATGGAGGTAGTTCACCCCTGGTTGAGCAATTTAGGTTCTAGATAGTTCAGTTGAAGGGAGGGAGGCTCTTAGGAAACCCTAACAAAACACAAAAACAAAAACATAACAAAATTCCTAATAAAATTCCTAACAAAATTCCTAACAAAACACAAAAACAAATTAAAAACATAGCAAAATTCCTACCATGAAGCTGCAAGAAAGTTTCCTGTTGCCTGGTTCCCTGGTATAATTGCTCCTGCAGTGTCATGCCCAAAATTTAGGGCAAAAACGGAACAAATTTTTTTTTAAAACATACTAAATTAATTAACAAGTTCACTCTCACGACAAGCGTTAATGAAATTTCCATTATTAAATTCGAGCTAATTCTGAAACGAACTAAGCATCGATAAATTGTTTAATTTTAATTGCGGAAAACTAACTGGTTTAATTTTATCTCCAAGAGATACCTAGTTATTAGGTTTATTAAATTAATCAAGCTAAAGGAAATAGGAGAGGAAAATTAATTCAATCTCCTATATGACTATATAGTCTAATCAACCTTTTAATTTTATTTTTTTTTCTCTTTATTACTTGCTCCAAATTATAACCAGAATTATATAAATATATATATATATATATATATATTTATATATACATATATATATATATATATATTTATATATACATATATATATATATTTATATATACATATATATATATATATTTATAATTAAATACTTAATCCAAATTATGATCAAAATTTATATATATACATATATATATATATTTATATCCATATATATATATATATATTACATATATGTTAAATATTTTAATACTAATTTCAAAAGCACATTAACCTTCTATATATTAATCCATATTTTCCCCAACCCTATTTAGGGTTCCATTTTCTTATATATATATTTTCAAATCTAATTTACCATATTACTCCTAAATTTCTTTGCCCTAGCCCCACCCGGGCTAGGGTTTAACCCATATTTTTTTAACAGGGAATTATTTTGCTGGGCCAAAACCCTTGGCGGCCATGAATTCTTTTTTTTTGTTGTTGTAGGTTACGGGAGTTTGAAGGCGGGTATGGCCATGGCGCCACTATGTGGGCGCACAGTGGGCGCCGTGGCACCACTGTGTGTCCACACAGTGGGCACCGCTAGCAGCTCCCCACTGTGTGGCCACACAGTGGCGGCCGCGGCCGCCCACTGTGTGTCTACACAGTGGGAGCCGAAACGGCTCCACTGTGTGTGCACACAGTGGGTGCCGCGCGACCCTCCACTGTGCGTACACACAGTGGGGTCCGCGTGGACCCAAAAACATTCCCTTTTTTTTTAAATTTTTTTTTTTTTTTTTAAATATATTATATATAAATACATATATATATAAATATATATTTATATATATATATATATAAATTTATAATCATAGTTAAAAAGGGTGAAAATTATTTCAATATAAATATATATATATTTTTTTAAAAGAGATTCACATGCAAAATTTTTAAACTAATTTAATAAAGGGAAAAGCATTAAGTTTATCAGAAATATATATATATATATATATATATATATATATATATATATAAAATAAGCTTTTCAATCAATGCTAACTGAAATACAATTTAGAATACTTTTTAAAAGATACAATATACTTTTCTGGAATAAAAAGAATTTCATTGATTTTTTTTTCCTCTAATAAAATATTTACATAAAACATCTTTTTTCATTAAAATACTTAAAATCTTTCAGCATCAATAAACTTCTATTTTGCCACAAGTAAAACATAGATAAAATTTAAATAAAATTTATTCTTTTTTTTTTCTTTCCATAATACAAGAAACTTTTGCTTGCAACACAAAATAACTCTTCTTTTACTAAAAACTAGAAGTAGAAATAAAACAAGCTTTTCTTTTTACAACTCTAGGATTTTCTGCAAAATTGTTCAGGATGTTTCTTTGAATAGCCACAACAATAAAGTTTCAAATCTATTTTCAAAAAATTACATCTTGCTTCTCTTTTTTATGAATAAGGCCTACTTCTATAACAAATTTAAACAAATATCTGCAACTGAATTTAAGAATCTTCAATAATAATCTTCTGTGTCTCTTTCATGGTTCCTATTCTCTTTCTCCTGACTTTCCTGCATAATAGATAAACACAAATATGACCACGGAGTGCTCACCTCCCAGCCTAGGCTAACTGCTAGCCACCCCCGAGCTCGGAGAACCAATTCCTAGACGGGTAACAAATAGGCAAACATATAGAAAGCAATGCATACAGACTTTTTTTCAGACACATTCCCAACTTGGCTTTCACAGCACCACTCTTTGGTGATGAACATTTTCAAAGGGTGGTAGTGGACCAATACCTAGAGGAGAACTGCAAGTATGAAATAAACAAGAAGCCACCTCATGGCACAATAATATTATCAAGAATCTCAACCCCTTATTCCTTATGCCCCCCCAAAGGCATTCTAGCCTTATATCCCTCCTTATGACCCCCATTGCACAAACATGCCATGCAGCAAGGGTCACACAAAGATCCCTTGTGATCGCTCTCAAAAGAGAGTCTCTCACTCGACGGCTGTCACTGCTACCACCCTCAAGATCCTCTTCTCTCCCAAGAGTAAGAGATCTTGAGAAAACTCCCAATACACAACAATTCATAAAGCAAAAATACCAAAAGATTTTCTAACACAAACTTTCAAGAACACAGATTTCTTATACCAACAACTTCCAGACATAAACAAGAAGAAGACATTAAAAATAATAATTGAAACCAACCTTAATCTACCCAAAGGTTATTAAGATATTTGATGAAGAGCTGCCCAATCCACAAATCTTTTTCTTTCTACCTTTATTCAATTTCTCTATTCCATAACATTATTTTCTTTTCAAATTTTCTTCTGTCTCCAAAAATGGAGAGTGGGTGATTACCCTGCTATTCCCAAAAATCTTCCTTAAGAAGCTCACTCTCTGAGTTCTCACAGGATTCTAAAAAAAAACCAAAAAGAAGAAAGAAAGCAAAAATGCAAAAAGATTCTCATTCCAAAAGGAAAAAATCTTGATTAGATTTAACTTCTAATTTTCAATTTTCGCTCAACTCAAAAAAACCAATTTTTAAAGTGTTAAAAAGATCATTATAAAGTAGAAACTTGCCTAAAATTACCCCTAACCCCTAGGTATACCTTATGGGCTTTAGGAAACCCTATTAAACTACCCCTAGGTGTTCATTTAACCCATTTTAAACCCCTCTGAAGTTTATTTTTGGGTCAAACATAAGTTGACCACTCCAAATATTATATTCCCAAAGTATTTATGACAACACATTAATTTATTTAAGAAAACTAAAATTAAACACTTTCCCACCAAGAGACAAAATAAAACATTTAAATTTAAATCCACACATGTCTCAAGTGACACTAATAAAACACTTTTACAAAAATAAAACATGAGATTGTCTCTCGTGGTTTTTACACATTAAATTTAATTAGCACTTAACACTCATGCAGCATATACTGATACAAATAAAATACAACCCAAATGGGGTGTTGTCTCTCCAAATAGACAAACCCTGGCTTACGAACATACATAAGTCTAGGTTTGATTCTCCGTAATTTTCCATGGTCACATGGTAAATTTCCTGCGCATCTCAATTTACACATTAGTACTTCCAAATATCCATATATAATATAATTCAATAATATAACAATACACATCATTACTTGCATACAATTTTCATCTTCACAGATTGAATACATCTTTTATCAAGCAATTTCACATAAGCAATTTCATCCCAATTCACATAAACTAAACATACATCATAGTTCTATATTCAGAGTAAAGTCCTGCAAATTCAATAATGACATCTATCATTGCAATATCATCCTATCTAACAATCATGTAGTGTTCTATCTCATAAAGCATGTAAGTAAATCATCAAATCATAGCAATGTTATCCAAATCCTGAAATCATATAAGTTCTAAGTCTCAAAATGCATCAAAATAAAGTATCCATAATAGTCTAAAATATAAAATCCACTGAATGTCAGACTGAGTCGAGGTGAGGCCTCACATCCCCTCTAGGCATGAACTTCCTCCTAGAGTTCATCAAAGAGGTGAGGGTACCCTGATCTCATACGTGTTGCGTCCTCCCATGAAGCCGTAACCTCATCATAACAATCCCACTGGACCCTAACCTGGTCTAACTCTTGACCTCAAAGGGCCAATGTCCGGCATGCCAAAATGCGAATGGGCTCCAAAGCTAGCTGCCCGTCCGACTCCACCTGCAAGGCATCCCAATCTAAAAGGTGAGACTCATCATAGATATATTTTCTCAAAACTGAAACATGAAACACATCGTGGATGCGTGATAGGCTAGGTGGCAAAGCTAAATGGTAGGCAACTAGGCCTATCCTCTCCAAAATCTCAAAAGGTCCTACAAAGCGAGGTGCGAGCTTAGAACCCTTTCCGTAACGGATTGGACTCTTATGCGGTCGCACTCTCAAGATAACTCTATCTCCAACCAAGTAACTATGATCTATCCTCTTTACATCGGCATACTTCTTCTGTCTATCCTGAGCCTCTCTGAGATGCTGCCTAATCAAATCCACCTGCTATTCCATATCCCGGACTAACTCAGGACCAATAGCAACTCTATCCTCTATGCGATCCCAACTCAAGGGCGTCCTGCAAGGCCTGCCGTATAATGCCTGGTAGGGTGGCATCCCCAAAGAAGTGTGATGCCCATTGTTATAGGCAAACTCCACTAAGGGAAGGTACTCCTCCCATCGAGTCTGATGATCCATGACGTACATATGAAGCATATCCTCTAACACCTGATTGACCCTCTCTGTCTGACCATCTGTCTCTGGGTGATAGGCTGTACTAAAATTGAGCTTAGTGCCCATAGCTACCTGTAATGACTTCCAAAAGGTAGAAGTGAAAAGAGAATCCCTGTCAGATATAATCTTGTGGGGTATGCCATGAAGCCTAACAATGTCTCGCAAGAACACCTGTGCTACTGCTGGAGCTGTGAATGTAGTACGAACTGGTGAAAAGTGAGCTACTTTAGTCAACTTGTCAACTATCACCAAGATAGCATCATGGCGACGAGAAGACATAGGAAGACCAATGATGAAATCCATGGATATAGTATCCCACTTCCACTCTGGTATAGCATGAGACTGAAGCAACCCACCTAGATGGCGGTGCTCCGCCTTGACCCTCTAACACTCAAGACATCGAGCTACTATCTCGACAATGAGCTGCTGCATTCCCGACCAATGATACAACTACCTCAAGTCAGCATGCAACTTCTTAACCCCGGGATGCGCTGCATAAGGAGCTCTATGAGCTTTCGAGACAATGAACTCTCGCAACCCTCTGGAGGAAGCTACATAAATGCGCCCTCTGTGGCGTAATAGTCCATCGGACTCCAAAGAATAATCCACATATTTCCCTTCTAGAGTAACCTGAGAACGTAATACCTGACAAACCTCTGCATACCATCCATCCTCTGAAAAGTACCGAAGTATATGGTCTCTCAAGTCTGTGCCCATGGATATGGTGTAAACCTCATGATGTCTCCTACTCAAAGTATCTGCAACTACATTTTCCTTTCCTTTGATGTAGTGAACGTCGAAATCATATTCGCACAAGAACTCCATCCATCTCTTCTGTCATGCATTAAGGTTCGGCTGAGTGAAAATGTACTGAAGACTCTAATGGTCTGAATGCAACTCAAAGTGATGTCCTAAAAGGAAGTGTCTCCACCTCACAAGTGCATGCACTACTGCTGCGAGCTCAAGGTCATGGGTGGGATAATTAAGTTCATGAGTCTTAAGTTTCCTAGACTCGAAAGCTATGGCCCTACCACCCTGCATAAGAACTGCCCCTAAACCCTCTAGGGAAGCATCTGTACAAACCATGAAGTCAGCTGAAGGATCTGGTACAACAAGGATAGGAGTGCTAGTAAGTGCCTTCTTGAGTTCCTGAAAGGCCTTCTCGCACTTCTCTGTCCACCCAAATTTCTTCCCTTTACACTGAAGAGAGGTAATAGGGTGTGCGACTCTAGAGAAACCCTCGACAAAATGTCGATAATACCTTGCTAAACCCATGAAACTCCTGACCTCTGTCACACTGGTAGGCACTGGCCAATCCATAATAGCCCTAATCTTTGATGGGTCAACTGAGATCCCATCACCAGAAATAACGTGTCCAAGGTACTTGACCTCAGATCGAAAGAAAGCACACTTCGATAGGCTGCCAAACAACTGGTTATCCCGCAAACACTGTAATACCTGTTTCAGGTGCTCCTCATGCTCCTTCTCATTCCGAGAATATATCAGTATATCATCGAGGAACACAATAACAAAATGGTCCAGAAAGGTACGGAACACCCCATTCATGAGGCTCATAAAAACTGCTGGGGCATTCATAAGTCCAAAGGGGACTACGGTAAACTCATAGTGACCATATCTAGTGCGAAATGCGGCCTTGTGGATGTCACTTTCCACTATTCTCAACTGATGGTATCCTGACTTCAGATCTATTTTGGAAAAGACTTTGGCACCCTGAAGCTGGTCAAATAAATCATCAATTATGGGCAAGGGATATCGGTTCTTGATGGTTACTTTATTTAGCTGCCGATAATCCATACACAATCGAAGAGATCCATCCTTCTTCTTAACGAAGATGACTGGTGCACCCCAAGGGGATACGCTAGGATGGATATGACTCTTCTCAAGAAGTTCCTCAAGCTGAATTTTAAGTTCATGAAGCTCATTGGTGGTCATTCTATAAGGTGCTCTGGAAACTGGCTCGGCTCCTGGTACTAGGTCTATATGAAAATCAATCTCTCTGCGGGGAGGCATTCCCGATAACTTTGAAGGAAATACATCTGAATATCCCTTAAGGATAGGATGGTCATCGAGCGATGTTTCTTTTTCCTCCTCTTCCTCTCTGTCACTGATAGTGATAGCAAAAAGCTGACATCCCTTCCGCATGCTCCGCTTAAGCTGCATTGCGGAGATCATACGAAGAGACATGGGCCTCTGAATCCTGGTGATAACTATGGGCGAACCATGATCATCCTCACACTCGATTCTTTTCAGGCAGCAATCCATCTTGGCTCTGTGGGTATAAAGCCAATCCATTCCAAGTACGATTCCGTAAGATCCAAGTGGAGTCACTCTAAGGTCTACTAAAGTGGTGGTCTTGCCAATCTACAGCTAACATGCCCTAACCTCTGATTCCACTGACACTCTAGCCCCTGAAGCTAATTCCACTTCCCAACTGACACCCTGTCTAGTTGCCACTAGCCCACAACCGATGGAGATATAAAGGAGTCAGTAGCTCCTGAATCAAACAAAATAGATACATTGTTACCTTTGATTATACCTGTAGATTCGATAACCGTGGCCTGATGCTCAACCTGGCGGTTGTCAACCGCTGCGAATACTCTATGGGACCTGCCCATATCACCAACTATGAGCTCTGAAGCGGCCATTTGCTGACTCCCTACTACCTGTCCCTGAGGGAAATCCCTTGCCATATGCCCCATGGCTCCACATGTAAAGCAAGCACCCCGTGCCTGGAACTGGGCACCCTGAGGCCTAGAAAAGGCCTGACCTCCTGTCCTACTGGATCTGCTGTACCCACCCCTAGAGGACTGTTGAGTCCCCGCCGGCTGTGTGTACTACCCCTGTGCTCTCTGATCACGTTTCTGTCCCTGAGTCTGCCACTGCTTGGGCTTGGATCCCTGCGGATACTATGGAGGCTTCTGCCTCTATTTCTGTGGTGTCTGTTGTGGAGGAGGGGGTTTGGAGAACCCCTGAGAATTTTGGTTGTTCCCTTTCCAATGTGGTTTCTGGAATCCATAAGTCTGAGGTGCGGGATTTCGGTTCTGAAACTGATCCCTATTATCCTGTGGTCTAACCTGAATTTCATCGGCAATCAGTTCCTTCTCTACAGCAACCCGAAGGCTCTCTGAAGCAAACATCCTAACAGGCCCGGCTATACCGGCATTCAATCCCCTGATGAAGCGGTTTACAAGAAGTTTCTCATCCTTTAGATAATCTACATATGGCAACAACTCGAAGAATTTACTCTCATACTGGGTTACTGACAAGCCTTTTTGTTGGAGATCATGAAATTCGTCTATACGATGTTGCCTGAAGTGCTCTAATAGGTACCTCTCTGTGAATATCTCCCAAGTGATTGTATCAGGAACTAATCCGCATTTGTACTCTTCCTGTCTCCACCAGGTGGAGGATGTCCCTCTCAGAAGATGAACTACAACACGTGCTTTCAAGTTGCTCTCATATGAACGCAACGCAAAGCACCTCTCAAGACTCAGAAGCCATGCCTCGGCTTCTACTCCATTTGTAGAACCTCCGAAGGATGGTGGTTGGAGGCACATGACCTCCCTGATGAGATCCCCTGGATCTCGATGACCTCTCTCAAAATAAACTAGTTCCACTGCAGGAGGTGGTCCTGGCATATGCACTGACTCTGGCTCATTACCACCCTGACTCTCTACAGGAATCAGAGCTGGGCTCCTGCTTCGTTCTCTATCAACAGACCTATGACTCCCAGAGTCATGACTCCTACCCTGAGGGTTCTCTGCTGGGATCCTTTCCTGAACAATGCCAATAAGATTCTGAATGGCTGCTAAAATGTCACAGTTAGGTTCATTTGGCTGTTCGGGAGGTGCTCCTAGGTTCTCCTCTGGAACCGATGCCTCCCTCTCTACCTCATCGCGTGCTATGCGCACACATCTAGGACCCCATCCGCGCTTGCGAGCTTGTCGCGTCAACGGAGGCATCCTAAGAGGAAATAAGACAAAACAATTAATTTATTTATTTTAGAATTAAATTCAATTAAATTCAAAATTCTATTTAACAAAATAATTTAAAATATTCTAAGGTGAAACATAAGTGAGTAAGGCTCCTAGTGTGGAAACCTTGCTCTGATACCAAAATGTCATGCCCAAAATTTAGGGCAAAAACGGAACAAATTTTTTTTTTAAAACATACTAAATTAATTAACAAGTTCACTCTCACGACAAGCGTTAATGAAATTTCTATTATTAAATTCGAGCTAATTCTGAAACGAACTAAGCATCGATAAATTGTTTAATTTTAATTGCGGAAAACTAACTGGTTTAATTTTATCTCCAAGAGATACCTAGTTATTAGGTTTATTAAATTAATCAAGCTAAAGGAAATAGGAGAGGAAAATTAATTCAATCTCCAATATGACTATATAGTCTAATCAACCTTTTAATTTTTATTTTTTTTCTCTTTATTACTTGCTCCAAATTATAACCAGAATTATATAAATATATATATATATATATATATATATTTATATATACATATATATATATATTTATAATTAGATACTTAATCCAAATTATGATCAAAATTTATATATATACATATATACATATATATATATATATATATATACATATATATATATATACATATATATATATATATATATATATATATATTACATATATGTTAAATATTTTAATACTAATTTCAAAAGCACATTAACCTTCTATATATTAATCCATATTTTCCCCAACCCTATTTAGGGTTCCATTTTCTTATATATATATTTTCAAATCTAATTTATCATATTACTCCTAAATTTCTTTGCCCTAGCCCCACCCGGGCTAGGGTTTAACCCATATTTTTTTAACAGGGAATTATTTTGCTGGGCCGAAACCCTTGGCGGCCATGAATTCTTTTTTTTTCTTGTTGCAGGTTACGAGAGTTTGAAGGCGGGTATGGCCGTGGCGCCACTGTGTGGGTGCATAGTGGGCGCCGCGGCACCACTGTGTGTCCACACAGTGGGCGCCGCTAGCAGCTGACACACAGTGGGCGCCGCTAGCAGCTCCCCACTGTGTGGCCACACAGTGGCGGCCGCGGTCGTCCACTGTGTGTCCACATAGTGGGAGCCGAAACGGCTCCACTGTGTGTGCACACAGTGGGCGCCGTGCGGCCCTCCACTGTGCGTACACACAGTGGGGTCCGCGTGGACCCAAAAAAATTCCCTTTTTTTTTTAAATTTTTTTTTTAAAAAAAATATATTATATATAAATATATATATATATATAAATATATATTTATATATATATATATATAAATATATATTTATATATATATATATATATATATATATATATATATATATTTATATAAATTTATAATCATAGTTAAAAAGGGTGAAAATTATTTCAATATAAATATATATATATATTTTTAAAAGAGATTCACATGCAAAATTTTTAAACTAATTTAATAAAGGGAAAAGCATTAAGTTTATCAGAAATATATATATATATATATATATATAAAATAAGTTTTTAAATCAATGCTAACTGAAATACAATTTAGAATACTTTTTAAAAGATACAATATACTTTTCTGGAATAAAAAGAATTTCATTGATTTTTTTTTCCTCTAATAAAATATTTACATAAAACATCTTTTTTCATTAAAATACTTAAAATCTTTCAGCATCAATAAACTTCTATTTTGCCACAAGTAAAACATAGATAAAATTTAAATAAAATCTATTCTTTTTTTTTCTTTCCATAATACAAGAAACTTTTGCTTGCAACACAAAATAACTCTTCTTTTACTAAAAACCAGAAGTAGAAATAAAACAAGCTTTTCTTTTTACAACTCTAGGATTTTCTGTAAAATTGTTCAGGATGTTTCTTTGAATAGCCACAACAATAAAGTTTCAAATCTATTTTCAAAAAATTACATCTTGCTTCTCTTTTCTATGAATAAGGCCTACTTCTATAACAAATTTAAACAAATATCTGCAACTGAATTTAAGAATCTTCAATAATAATCTTCTGTGTCTCTTTCATGGTTCCTATTCTCTTTCTCCTGACTTTCCTGCATAATAGATAAACACAAATATGACCACGGAGTGCTCACCTCCTAGCCTAGGCTAACTGGTAGCCACCCTCGAGCTCAGAGAACCAATTCCTAGACGGGTAACAAACAGGCAAACACATAGAAAGCAATGCATATAGACTTTTTTTCAGACACATTCCCAACTTGGCTTTCACAACACCACTCTTTGGTGATGAACATTTTCAAAGGGTGGTAGTGGACCAATACCCAGAGGAGAACTGCAAGTATGAAATAAACAAGAAGCCACCTCATGGCACAATAATATTATCAAGAATCTCAACCCCTTATTCCTTATGCCTGCCCAAAGGCATTCTAGCCTTATATCCCTCCTTATGACCCCCATTGCACAAACAGGCCATGCAACAAGGGTCACACAAAGATCCCTTGTGATCGCTCTCAAAAGAGAGTCACTCACTCGAGGGCTGTCATTGCTACCACCCTCAAGATCCTCTTCTCTCCCAAGAGTAAGAGATCTTGAGAAAACTCCCAATACACAACAATTCATAAAGCAAAAATACCAAAAGATTTTCTAACACAAACTTTCAAGAACACAGATTTCTTATACCAACAACTTCCAGACATAAACAAGAAGAAGACATTAAAAATAATAATTGAAACCAACCTTAATCTGCCCAAAGGTTATTAAGATATTTGATGAAGAGCTGCCCAATCCACAAATCTTTTTCTTTCTACCCTTATTCAATTTCTCTATTCCATAACATTATTTTCTTTTCAAGTTTTCTTCTGTCTCCAAAAATGGAGAGTGGGTGATTACCCTGCTATTCCCAAAAATCTTCCTTAAGAAGCTCACTCTCTGAGTTCTCACAGGATTCTAAAAAAAAATCAAAAAGAAGAAAGAAAGCAAAAATGCAAAAAGACTCTCATTCCAAAAAGAAAAAATCTTGATTAGATTTAACTTCTAATTTTCAATTTTCGCTCAACTCAAAAAAACCAATTTTTAAAGTGTTAAAAAGATCATTATAAAGTAGAAACTTGCCTAAAATTACCCCTAACCCCTAGGTATACCTTATGGGCTTTAGGAAACCCTATTAAACTACCCCTAGGTGTTCATTTAACCCATTTTAAACCCCTCTGAAGTTTATTTTTGGGTCAAACATAAGTTGACCACTCCAAATATTATATTCCCAAAGTATTTATGACAACACATTAATTTATTTAAGAAAACTAAAATTAAACACTTTCCCACCAAGAGACAAAATAAAACATTTAAATTTAAATCCACACATGTCTCAAGTGACACTAATAAAACACTTTTACAAAAATAAAACATGAGATTGTCTCTCGTGGTTTTTACACATTAAATTTAATTAACACTTAACACTCATGCAGCATATACTGATACAAATAAAATACAACCCAAATGGGGTGTTGTCTCTCCAAATAGACAAACCCTGGCTTACGAACATACATAAGTCTAGGTTTGATTCTCCATAATTTTCCATGGTCACATGGTAAATTTCCTGCGCATCTCAATTTACACATTAGTACTTCCAAATATCCATATATAATATAATTCAATAATATAACAATACACATCATTACTTGCATACAATTTTCATCTTCACAGATTGAATACATCTTTTATCAAGCAATTTCACATAAGCAATTTCATCCCAATTCACATAAACTAAACATACATCATAGTTCTATATTCAGAGTAAAGTCCTGCAAATTCAATAATGACATCTATCATTGCAATATCATCCTATCTAACAATCATGTAGTGTTCTATCTCATAAAGCATGTAAGTAAATCATCAAATCATAGCAATGTTATCCAAATCCTGAAATCATATAAGTTCTAAGTCTCAAAATGCATCAAAATAAAGTATCCATAATAGTCTAAAATATAAAATCCACTGAATGTCAGACTGAGTCGAGGTGAGGCCTCACATGCAGCACCACTTCATTCATGGCTGGTTCCCTATAGAGGCAGAATTTTGTAATGGCAGAGGTCAACGGACAAAGACGCAGGATTTATGAAATGACTTGGTATTTTCTTTTTTTTTTGAAATAATACATGTGGTCATTGAAATTTCAATGAACGCAGGCACTTTTTCTAAAAAACCCAAAATGTCATTGCCAATTCCTTCTCCGTCGAAACCAAATGTTGCATTGACGTTGAAATTCCAACGAAATCGGGCATTTAAAAAAAAAAAAAATCAAATTTGATCACAATATACCTTCTTCGTCGAAAACCTCCGTCGGAATTTTAGGCCAAATGTATTAGTGGTTGTTTCTCTTTCCGTCTCGTGCATTAAGTTTCACCAGTATTGATATTTATTGTTAATCCATTAACTAGCATTAAGTTTGGTTTACTGGTATTATGTATCAAGTTTTATTAAGTTATATTTGGTTGAAATTAATAGACAACTTATTCACTTCCCCCTCTCAGTTGCCTCCAGGTCCTAACAATTGGTATCAAAGCGAAGTCCTCTTTTTACAGAAGTTTAACAACTTGAGGAGATTCTATGACAACTAACTTTTTCAAGAAGGACAATCTAAAACTTGATGGAACTAACTATGGTATATGGAAGATTGGAATGGAGACACATCTGAATTGCATTGGAAAAGACATATGGGATGTTACAAAGATTGGATATGTTGTTCCTACACCGAATCAACCTAATCCACCAACATTGGGTAAGGATCAAGAGAATGATTGCAAAGCAAGAGAAGCACTTTTGAGTGCCTTGTTAGATCAGCAAATCATGGGATTATCAGACCGACCTACTGCTAAAGCTATTTGGGATAAATTGGAGACATTGAATGAAGGAGATACCACTGTCAAAATTGTAAAACTGGAATGCTTCGAGGTCAGGTATGAAAATTTGAAAATGGAAGAAGATGAAAGAATTTTTGCTTTTATGGAAAGGGTTAATGAAATTTTTTTAGGAATATAATGTTGTGAAGGTTCTTTAAGTGAAGATTAAATTATTTCTAAAGTTTTGAGAGAATTGCCATAGACATACAAAATGAAAGTAACTGCTATTAAAGAGTGGAGAACTATGCCTAATACTTCAGTATCTAGAGATACCTTGGTTGGAAAACATTCAACATTTGAGCTTGAAGAATTTGGTCCTGTTGCTACAATTAAGACAGATTTAGCCTTCAAAGCATCATCATATG
This sequence comes from Cryptomeria japonica, assembly GCF_030272615.1. Lineage (NCBI taxonomy): Eukaryota > Viridiplantae > Streptophyta > Pinopsida > Cupressales > Cupressaceae > Cryptomeria > Cryptomeria japonica. The sequence continues at coordinate 60,995,598 of NC_081408.1, read as the reverse complement.
TATCATCATCATCATCTGATAAATCTAATTGGAAAGCACTTTATGCAAGAGAACTTGAAGATACCAGGAGGGAAAATTAAGAACTTGAAGAACTTGAAGCACTATTTGCAAGGAAAATGCCTAAAGGTCCTATTGGAAGTAAGTATGAAGGTAAAGCACCATTTAAATGTTTTAACTGCAATAAAATTGGTCATATGGCATATAGATGTCCCGATAGACATGCAAGATTGAGGAAAGAAGCTAAAAGAACATATAAGCCTAACCCTGAATATTAGAGATATAGATTTAAGAAGAATAGAGATCAATCATGTTATTATGTTGATGAAGGAGTTACTGGTGATTTTGATGAAGAACCGGTAGAAAATGGATGGGCTTTTGTTGCAATAATAGAAGATCAACCGACACCTATTGTTCCACCGGTAGAGCAGGCCTTGGAAGCTAAAATTGAAGAAAAGGGTGAATGGATTATAGATTCTGGATTTTCACATCATATGACTGGTGATAAAATTAAATTCTTATCTTTTCAAGAATACAATGGAGGTCGAGTAAGATTTGGGGATGACAAAGCTTTTTTGATGATAAGCACAATACTGACAATGTTTATTATGTTGAAAGTTTGAAGCATAATCATTTGAGTGTTGGTCAATTAGTTGAAAAGGGATTTCAGTTACTGTTCAAGAATGGTAAATGCAAAATCATGAATAGAACTAGTTTGGAGTTTGCAACTAGTAATTAGACTAGAGGTAATATCTTTCATTTGAATAACAATGAAAAGAAATGCTTGATTACACATATTGATGAAAGTTGGTTATGGCATAAAAGACTTTGTCATGTGAATTTTGATTGCATTGTAAAGATTAGTTCATCTAAGGCAGTAAGGGATTTACCTAAGATTGTAAAACCTCATAATCCGGTATGTAAGGAATGTCAAATGGGAAAGAAAGTTGGAACAACTTTTAAGAGTATTTATGAGAAAACCAATGATATTCTTGATTTAATTCATACTAACTTGTGTGGTTTGACAAGAACAAGAAGCCTGCAGGGAGATAGATACTTTATGGTAATTATTGATGATTATTCTAGAATGTGTTGGGTTACTTTTCTCAGGGAGAAATCAGAAGCTTTTGGGAAATTCAAATTATTCAAGGCACTTATAGAGAATGAAACCGGTAAGAAAATCAAATGTTTAAGATCAGATCAAGGAGATGAATTTACATCTAAGGAGTTCAATACATTTTGTGAAGTGAATGGAATTAGAAGACAACTATCAGCACCATGGACACCTCAGCAAAATGGAATTGTCGAAAGGAAGAATAGAACTATTCTAGATGTAGCTAGAAGCATGATATCAGAAGCAAATCTACTTCATGTGTATTGGAGAGAAGCGGTGAATACAACGGTTTACACTTTCAACAGAGTTCACATCAGAGGTGAAACCGGTAAGACACCCTATGAATTATGGTTTGGTAATATTCCTACTCTTAAGTACTTCAGAATATTTGGAAGCAAATGTTACATTAGGAGAGATAAGTATATTGGTAAATTTGATCCTAGAAGTGATGAAGGTATATTTCTTGGTTATTCATCTAAGAGCAAAGCATGTAGATGTTTCAATAAAAGATTGCATAAAATCATTGAGAGTCAAAATGTGAAGATAGATGAACACTTTAGAGGAAATTCAAGGTCTGTGGATTCTGAACCGATAGTTGAGATAATCACAAATGAACCTATACAAAGTACACTGGTATAGAATGTTGATCTAGTCACACCGGCAGCATTAGAGAATTCTACAGTGACTGAAGAACAACAACAAGTAAACACACCCAGATATGTAAAACTGAATCACTTTGAAAGTCAAATAATTGGGAATAAGTATCAAGGAGTTGTGACAAGAGGAAGACTAGAAAATGAAGAGGTATGTTTAATTTTTCAAATTGAACCAGCATCTGTTATTGAGGCATGTGAAGATAAACATTGGATTAAAGCTATGGAAGATGAATTAGAACAAATTCAAAAGAACAATACATGGACATTGATTCCCCGACCTAAAAATAAAAATGTAATTGGAACTAAATGGGTATTCAGAAATAAACTTAATGAAAATGGTAAGGTAATCAAAAACAAAGAAAGATTAGTGTGTAAAGGCTATTCACAGAAAAAGGGAATTGATTATAATAAAGCCTTTGCACCGGTAGCTAGAATTGAGGCAGTCAGATTATTTCTTGCATTTGCAGCACACAAAAACTATAAAGTATATCAAATGGATGTAAAATGTGCATTTCTGAATGGTGATCTTGAAGAGGAAGTTTACATTGAATCTGATGGATTTTCATTGACAAATGATAAAGATATGGTTTGCAGATTAAGGAAAGCTTTATATGGATTGAAGCAAGCTCCAAGAGCTTGGTATGCTAGATTGGAAAAATATCTTTTGAAGCTTGGTTATACTAAAGGTAATGCTGACAGCAACTTATATTTCAAAGTGACTAATGAAGACATCTTGGTTATTGAAGTTTTTGTTGATGACATCATTTTTGGAGGAGAAGATGAATTGTGTAAAGACTTTTCTAATAAGATGCAGGAAGAATTTGAAATGTCTATGATTGGGGAGATAAATTCTTTTTAGGATTGTAGATTTCACAGACTGATAAAGGTATATTCATATGTCAAGCAGAGTACTTGAAGGAATTACTAAAGAAATTTGGTATGGAAAACTCTAAACCGGCCTAGGTTATGGACCGACATGCATTATCTATTCCAGATCAACATGGCACATTATGGAGATGATTTAATCAATTGGTATTATTGTAATTACATTGAGCCAACATGATGCATCGCATCTTGACTTATTTGTAAATGATTTAATTGTAATATTCTTTGTGAGCTGACCTACACATTTGGTCTTAGGTTTTGGTATATATGTAAGATCTCATTTGTGAGATATAATGAAGTAAGTGAGGTAATAAGGTAGAAGGTATATGGTTATGGTATTGTAACATGGTATGTGTGAATATTGAAGATCATATGAGCAGACCATAGAGAAGGAGATTATCAGAGCTTAACCAGTACTGAATCCAGCATTGGAGATGCTACTTTGAACAGTACATTATCATTGGATTTAATCATCCAATTGTAGTCAGTGTGACTCCTATTTTCTGATTGAGCAGTGAACTCTAGGCGGTTGGCCTTTTTGCATGTGCAGAACCCTATTTGTACACACATACTATCTACAGTAGTATCATCTGATTGTGGGTAAGGTTTCCCACCATGGCTTTTCCCCTTATAGGGTTTCAATTTTCAACTATTTGTGTTATGTGTTGTGGATGTTGTTTCTCTTTCTGTCCTATGCATTAAGTTTCACCGGTATTGATATTTACTATTAATCTATTAACCAACATTAAGTTTGGTTTACCGGTATTATGTAACAAGTTTGATTAAGTTATATTTGGTTAAATTTAATAGACAACTGATTCACCCCCCCCTCTCAGTTGCCTCCGAGTCCTAACAATATGACCCCTTAGGACACCATATGACCCCTAATAACATAATATTGTGTCTTGAGGGGTCATATGGTGTCACCAACAATCATGTGATGTACTAGGATGTTATGGTGTCCTAGGGGGTCATAGCTATATGGTGTCATTAGGGGTCATATGGTGTCCTAAGGGGTCATATGGTATTCTATGACCCATTAGGATGCCATATGACCCCTTAGGACACTATATGACCCCTAATGACACCATATGGTTTTGTGAGGGGTCATATGGTGTCCTAAGGGGTCTTATGGTGTCATAAGGGGTCATATGGTGTTCTATGACCCCTTAGGACACCACATGACCCCTTAGGGGTCCTATTGTGTCCTAAGGGATCATATGGTGTTCTATTACCCCTTAGGACACCATATGAACCCTAACAACACCATATGGTGTCCTAAGGGGTCATATGGTGTCCTTAGGGGTCATATGGTGTTCTATGACCCCTTGAGACACCATATGACCCCTTAGGATATGTCATATGGTGTCATAAGGGGTCATATATTTTCCTAAGGGGTCATATGGTATTCATGACCCCTTAGGATAGCATTTGACCCCTAACGTCACCATATGGTGTCTTAAGGGGTCATATGATTTCCTAAGGGGTCATATGGTGTCCTAAGGGGTCATATGGTGCTCTACGACCCCTTAGGGCACCATATGACCCCATACAACACCATATAATCCATAACGACACCATATGGTGTCCTAAGGGGTGATATGGCATTATATGACCCCTTGGGATACTATATGACCCCTAATAATAACATATGGTGTCCTAAGTGGTCATATGGTGTTCTATGACCCCTTGGGATTCCATATGAGCCCTTAGGATACCATATGACCCCTAAAAAAACTATATGGTGTTCTATGTCCCCTTAGGACACCATATAACCCCATATGACACCATATGACCCCTCACGATACCATATGGTGTCCTAAGGGTTCATATGGTGTCCTGACCACTTAGGACACCATATGGTGTCGTTATGGGTCGTATGGTAACCTAAAAGGTCATATGGTGTCCTGTGACCCCTTAGGACACTATATGACCCCTTAGGTGTCGTTGGGGGTTATATTGTATGCTAAGGGGTCATATGGTGTCCTATCACCCCTTAGGACACCATATGACCCATTACGTGTTGTTAGGGGTCATAATATATAGGGAAAGAGAGATGAGAGACCTTGATGACAAGAGAGAGGATTGAGACAGATAGAGGGGGTGAGAGAGAGGTGAGTAATGAGACTTGATGTAGAGGTCGATAGGTGGAGAAGAAGGAAGTGAGAAACCTAAAGAGGGGAGAGAGAAATTTGATGACATAGAATGTAGAGAGAGAATACAAGAGGAAGAGAGAATAAAAAAGTGGGGGAGTGAGATATATATGGGGGTATGTATGGATGGGGAGATAGAGAGGGAGAGGGGAAGAAAGGATGAGAGATACCTAGAGAGAGGAGGGAGGGAGAAGATAAGAGATAGAAGAAAAAAGAGAGGAGTAAGAGGGGACACATGGAGAGGAAGACATGAAGTGAGAGACCTATGGAAGAAAGAGATAAAGAGGTTATGGGAGGAAAAGAAGATGAGAGAGTTCATAAAGGGATATGGTTAAGGAGGAGGGAGAGAGAGAACTATAGAGGGGGCATATAGATAGGTGAGAGACCTAGATTGTGAAAGAGGAGTGAGATAGATAGAGGGGGATAAAGAGAGGTGGGTAACGAGACCTATATGAAAAGTTAGATAGGTGGAGAGGAAGGGAGGGAGAAACCTAGAGAGGGGAGAGAGGGTGGGTTGGAGAGTTAATAAACTAGACAATGAAGATAGAGAATAAGAGAGGAAGAGAGATAATGATAGAGTGGGGGAAAGAGATATAAATAGAGAGGGGAAGAAAGGAAGGAAGAGATCTAGAGAGTGAAGGGATAGAGAAGAGAAGAGATAGAATAACAAAGAGATGAGTAAGAGGGGATGGATGAAGAGGTAGAAATGGAGGGATCAAGAGACCTAGAGAATGAGGAGATGGGTCTAGGTTTGGAGAGAGAGAAGAGAGGGATAGTGTTCATAAATAGATAGGGGCAAGGGAAAGGGAGAGAAAGGTGGAGAGGGAGGGAGAGAACTAGAGGGTAGACAATTAGATAAGTGAGAAAAATAGAGGGGGAGAGAGAGGTGGGTAATAATATAGGGAGGGAGAGGTAGTGAGGTGAATAGGGAGGGAAGGAGAGCCCTAGATATGAGGAGAGAGAGGATAGAAGGGATCGGTAGTGAACAAGAGAAATGAATGGGAGGGGAGAGAAATAATAAGAGAGAGAGAGAAGAGAGAGGAAGGGAGTCAAGGATATAAATTAGGGTACAAGAAAGGGATTAAAGGTAGAGAGGGTGGGATATACCTAGAGAGGGGCGAGAGAAGTGAGAGAGACAAGAGAGGGAGAGAGATACATGTAGAGTTTAGGGAAGATAAAGATAGTGAGATACGGATCTAAAGAATGCTAATAGGAGCATGTTGATTATTGAAATTTGACTAAGTATGAAATTCAATATGATCCTCTAAAAAATAGAATCTACATTATAACTCCTATAGAGTTGAAACCACTCTCAAACATCCTACCAATATATACATGAAATATAACTTAAAGTGACTTATACTTAAATGTTATATTTCATGTATATATTCTCCTCTCAAGATGGTTATAACTTGTGCCCAAGTTGAAAAATTTGCATCACAAAACCTTCAAAATGGACAATGCAGGACATTTGGCACTCGCCCAATGAAAAAGTTGACTTTTCTCAATTGGCACACACCAAATTTGGCACGCACCAAATGGAAAAAGTCATTTTTTTTCATTTGGCGAGTGCCATATTTGGCGCTCACCAAATGGTTTGCATTGGAAACCACCAACCCTTTGGGTTGGATTGTACTTGGGCATCCAACCCAAAGGGTTGGATGACCATTTCAAGCCTGAGACATGTTTTTAACAGAAGATTAGAAAATTTTCACATATTTTTGGCTGTGCTCTCCATCAAGTTTGCACGTGTTTCAATAAAAATAAAAAAACACCATAGAGACCTCGATCTCTCTCTTAGCTATCCAAGCATGTAATTATTTTCACATTTTGATTTCGTTAAGGCTTTCATCTATAATTTATTTTGTTAGTGTGTCCATTTTTGGTCAAAAACTAACATGCACTATTTTGCGTATATTTTTTTACACGTTAATCGAAATTTAAAGAAACTTGCATTTTTAGAAACTAGACTCCATTCTACACAATTTTTAAAAAAAAGTTTTGATTTTTGATTAGTTATCAATGATTTTAGGGGGGAGCATGCTCAAATTTCCATTTTTCAGGATGTGTCCACTTCGAAAATTAGTAAAATATCATATACTCATTAAAAAATTAGCTGAAAAATCTGGCATAAACTACAAGGTGTTATCTAATTTTTCACTGAAGCGATTTTAAAAATTCAAAAAAAAAGTTAACATATTAGGGGGGCCACAATAGATGCTATGTTATGTTTTTTGCATAAAAATAGGACCACTTTTTGTGGCCCCCCTCTTTGAAGCCCTTAATCTCCACCATTGTCAAAAAATATTAGTAGTTTAGAAAGGAGACTCGAAGCAGTCTAACTCTTTTTCTTGTTGCATCTTCAAATTTGGAGTGTAACTATCTTCAATTTGTCGTTGAAGTTCAGACTTTGTTGATTTTGGAAAAAAGTGGCATCTTAAGACCCCCTTTTGGTACCACAACTTGGTGCACATACCCACATCATCCATGAACAATTAATAGTAAAACTATGAGTTCATGAGAGGAAGAAGAGAGAGAACATGAATACAACCTTTGGAGATCCACAAGAAGAAAAGAGAAGAAGAAAGAAACCATGGACGTCTCACCCCTAAAAATAGGTGATCCATGGAGAGAAGGACATGGAAAATTTTGCCCCTAGAGATTTCTTAGGTGATCCATGTAAAGAGAGAGAGTGAGAACTCCATTAGTTCCACTCAACCTCATGCGTGTGTGTACAAGTGAGGTTTGAAGTGCCTCATAGGAGTCTATGCCTAAGTACGCTACTTATATAGAATGTATAGTACAAGTGTCAAGAAAGGTGTGATATCTTGCTTTAAGATACCATGCTCTAGTTCCAAGAATAATCACCATGCATAATTGAAAAGTGGCATCATATCATTCTAAGAGACCATTCTCTAGTATTGAGAATGACCTACTGTACAAGAGAAAAGTGATGACATCTTTCTCTAAGAGGTTTCCCTCTGGGTCCAAGAATGTCTTACTATATAAGACAAGAAGAAGTGAAGACATATCGTTCTAAGAAACCGTGCTCTGGTTCGGAGAATGTCTCACTGTACAAAAAGTGACAACATCTTTCTCTAAGAGGTTTCCCTCTGGTTCCAAGAATGTCCCATTGTTCAATGCATGAGAGAAGTATAGTAAAAAGGAGTAGTGTGGGTGCCCCCCCTTAAGATGTCAACATAGGTTGATGTTGATATCTTAAGGAAATAAGAACAAGGATACCCACCTTCGTCACAAAGAAGATATCCACTATGGAACAATGCCATAAATCCAAGCAAGAGAAGGAATACTATTCAAGTAAGGATAAGATAGTAGATGAGATATCTTGTTGTAAGTGTAAAGGTGATCCTTGGAGGAGAAGAGATCTTTGTTAAAAAATACATCTACCCCCAAGAGGTGTTATCTTAGACAAATATAACATCTTATAGAACAAGAAAAGGAAAGAACTAAAATGCAATCCTTCCTCAAATTTCTAGGTGAAAGGGATTCTTGAAGAGGGATGACTCACTTTTATCCCCCAAAGGGAATTTGGATTTATCATAGATATACATTACCAAGTGTAAAAGAGGTCATAGTCAAGGATTAACATTTATTGTATAAGAGAGAATCCTTAAGTCAATAACCAACAATTCGACATAAGGAATAGCATCAAGTAATAGAACTCACACCAGCCACTTAATAGGAAAAAGTGGATCCCTATAGAAAGAGAGAGAGAAAGATCATTGCCCCCCAAGCTAAGGGACAATGAGAAGATCTTACACAATCTACTAGAGAGAGATTAAACATAAGAAAATGTGCAATGAACTTACATGAACACGCAAGAAAGACATTAGTAAATGTGAAATACATGTCTCAAGAAGTGGTCATCTTCAAAAAGAAGAGAGAAAAAGCATCATATATTCCCCAAGGGGGATTATTCATAAAAGCATACCATTGTAAGAAATGATAATCACATATGAAAAATGCAGCCCCTAAAGAAAATAATGATACAAGGGAAAGGAGCGAAAATCCTTGCCCCCCAAGTGAGGAGAAAAAGGAGAAATATTACACATTTTCTAATGGTGATTCATTTCAAGTGATATGTCATCCTAGTGGAACCAATCCTCTCAAGGAAAGGATACATACCTCCCAAGAGATCAATCCTTGCTAAGGGGCATATGATACATGTGAATAATCAAAACCATATAAGAGGTAAGATTTCCAAGAGAATGAAGGAAAGAGAAGAAGTTCAGTACTCATTAAAGATGCTCCTCTCCAAGAAAAGAGGAAAAGAAAAGAACAAATATATGCTCACATAAGAACAACCCTATGCAAGAAAAGAGATATAATAATGAATAATGCACCAAGATAGAGATAAATGTATAGAAGGAAGAAGAAAAATTGACTTCATGTTGCTGTCCCAAAGTATGTTAAAGTGAAATATTGCCACCACTAATGATAAAGAGCCCCCATTACATGGGCTAATTATGTTATAGGGGGAATAGCAACACGAAGGGAAAGGAAATGCTAAGGCACAATGTTTTTACCAAGAAAGACAACTACATATTCTATGAGACAAATATGTGTAAGATCATATTGTAATTGAACAAATTTCTTGAATGCATACTATTTTCCAATAGAATGTGATAAATCATGAAAAATGCAATATTCAATAACTTTCACTTGCCTAAGATTTTTGTTTTTTAATTTTTAGGAGGAAAGGAAATGTTCTTGTCATATTTCAATCTCCAATAGATTCTTGTAGCTAATTTGTCAGGATGGTAAATATCATCTTCCCATGAAGAAGAAGGTTTGTTAAAAGAAGGAGTTTCATTATCCACAATTCTAATTTTGCCACTATCTATGCCATCTTGAATAGATTTTTGAAAATTGGGGCAATCATCAGCATTTTGGTCATGGGTTTGATGAAATGAACAAAAAGGATGCTTTGAAGAAGAAGCATTCTTGTAGGCTCTCTTGATTTGTTGTTTTTGAAGGTAGTCTTTAAAGTTTTGAATTCTAAGGAATTCATCCATAGAAAGAGGGGTACCACTTCCTAGGCCTCTTGTAGTAGTTTATGTAGGAGGATTTATACGAACATGAATTCCATGCTTAAATTTCCCAATTCCTTGTCCTTTAAACCCTTGTTTTGTGATTATATGAAAGTCACGACTATAAGAATTTTTTAATTGACTAGATGGAGGAACAAGATCATGAATTTCTTTGAAATTTGATATTTAAGGAGTAAGAAAAGGATTTGTAGATGAAGGAAGTGTATCATGTGAAATGAGAATCTATTTGCCTATATCAAGCTTATCCTTTTTGGAAGATTAGGGAGGAATATCTTCATCATTCAAAAGACCATTGTTAGTGATTTCTATGCAAGGATAAAGGTCATGAATAAAGTGTATGACATCATCCTCCCTACATATACTTTGATGTTGAAGATAGGTTCTAGGAGAATAAGGAGGATCTAAAGATGTAAAAAATTTGATGTTGTCATATTTCCCCACTTTCTCAAGGGTGTGTGTAGAAGAAGAAGATAGATCCACATTACTGTCCAATGTGTTCTCTCTTGTAGAAAGATCATTGGGTAAAGCATTAAATATTATTTCTTTCACACAAGATACCCTAGGAGAGGTGCAAAGGTTAAGATCTCTAGGTTTAGGATCTACAAAAGCTTTAAAGAAAAAAAGATACATGAAAGCTTTGAGATCTAATTGAAGAAAATAATTTGTAAATCCTAACAACACAATATGATCAAGTGCTATGAAGAAAGAGAAGCAACAAAAAATGGAAGAAACTCTTATCCGACACATGATAAATATATGCACAAATTAATGTAATCACATGTGAAAGAGCAAGTAAATCCAATTTATTAATTTCCATTAAAAGTCTCTTAAGTAAAATCCAAATTTGCTACGAAAAAAAATCTAAAATTAGGACCTTTTTATGAAAATTAATTTTAAGATGTGAATTTGATGAAATTTCAATTTGTGTTTGACCTTAGAGAGTGTTAAAATTGATAAAGTACGTTGATTTTCTGGATCTGAGCAGAAAAACACAGTCAATTCCATCTCTCAAAATTTTGGGAAAAAAAGTTGAGGACCATGGTAGGAACACACACGGTCCGACCAATTTTTTTGAAATTTCAGGGATGATAAAGTATGATTTTAATGCGAAATCCAAAAAGCAGACGATTTGGAGATGTCTAGATCGGTCAAAATTGCAATCAAAGGTGAAAATTGAAAATATCTTAAAAATTAGGGTTTTATGATTTAACCACCAAATTTTTAGAATAAAGAAATAGATTTGAATTGCAATTTTGAATTAGAAATCAGATCTGAAACAAGTAATTGCAATTTTGCACTTAACAAGCTTAATTTTTTCAACATGAGAAATTAGGGTTTGTATGCAATTAACCTCTAAAATTTGCAAATAGATCAAACTTGAAATGAAAATTTGAAATTTAAATTGTAATTAATCAAATCTAACAATGAGAAATCAGAATTAATGTGTAAGACGTTGGGTTCACCAAAATGTAAAGTAGAAAATTGGATCCTAGTGACTCCCCACCTAGGAGAGAGAAAGGAAGCCACTAGGATGATTTTCACTTGGGAGGAACTTTACGTTCAAAAGAGGAGTTGAATCCACTAGATCCAAATCCAAGAGAGATAAGGATCTGAATACTAAGTGGATTACAAGTGGTTGAATGATTTACCCTCTTTTGTAAATGAGAAAGTTGACTTGTTGACTATGTGGAAAAGAGAGAGGAAATGAGTAAAATGAAGTGCTACCAGTTCGGGGTCGCGATGTGACTTTGGATCTGAGATAATTAAAATGATGTAGATTTGCCCTACAAATTTGGATAAAATTCGTTTGGACCGTGGCGGGAATGTACATGGTCTGCCACAAAATCCATGAAATGAAAATGGTTCTTTTGTCTCTTCAAATGAAGCCCAAACCTGCAATTACAATTGTGCACCTACAACCTACACACATAAAAGAGAAGAAAGGGGGGGTTGTGGATAGGGTTTTTCCTCAATCAAACCCCAGTTGAGGAATCAACTTAGAAAGAAAGTAATTACAAATGCTTGAATGTAAACAATGGAGATGTATACCTTGTAGATCTGCAACTTGTTGATGATGATTTCTTTTCTTCTTGAATTTAATCACAAATGTTATATGAAATGGCATGTAACATGACAAAACCCTAACACACACATCCTTGCAAATGAATGTTGTAATGTTTCTCCAATGGATGAATGAAGAAGACTTGAATGCTTGAATGCTTGATAATGACCTTGAAATCTTGTATATTCTCCTTATGCTCTCTATCTGTCCATCGTCCATCCGTGAATGAGGGTATTGAATTCCCTTTTATACATTCCTCAAGGATTAACTTTCAACCATTGAAGGCCAACAAAGTGGAATAACAAACCCCGAAGACAAGAAGTGCATAGGAGATCGGGCAACCCACAAATAGGACCACCCTAGGATGTGGGGACAGGGGTGACATGCCACTGTCCTAGGGGGACATGGGTGCCATGCCCTTGTCCTAGGAGGGACAGGGGCACCACACCTCTGTCCTACCATATTTTGGTCCCCAGACAGTATACAGAGCAGCCACAAGACATGAGGAGAAGGGGAGAAGGGGTGAGAATGCAGAAATAGGTCTTGGTTAAGGAAGGAGATGTCCTCACCAAGGTGAGGACCCCAAATGTGGTTAAAATTGTAGGGGTCACAATTTTATGACACTACATTATCGATCATCTATCAAGCATCTGGTAATCATATGACATCAATCATTCAATCATTCAAGAGAAATTGAGCATTAATCAGTCTTCCTTCAAGCCTTGGAGTAGCAATAAAATCAAGAATCAATCATTAAAGTAGACATCTTTTATCCTATTTTGTTAAAGACTTCATCAATCTCTAATTTCATTTGGAGACAAAATAAAATTCACAAGGAGGTATATCATTTGATTTTCAGTCATTATTCAGCATCTCCCTCAAAAGGAGAATCTTCCATTATAGCAATTTCAATTATCTTTATCTCAATTTCATGGTTAATTCCAAAACTGGGGTTTGACCTAAGGCAAGCCCCTATGCCCAACTTATTTCCCTTTCTTTATGTCTGTAGGAAATAGGTACAGAGTTGTGATCTTCATAATATACATTATTTGCAGAGATGAATCAACCCTCTTTGGCATGCAAAAAGTTTGGAGGACCATAGCAATAGGTGCTCTGGTCTCGATATTTTGGGATCTTTTTCAAGGATCAGATCTGAATTTGTATATACTACTTAGATCCAGGTGTGTGTCTCAGTCTCGCATCTATAGTTCACTATTTCTGCATATTTACCTTCATTTTTCATCATTTCAACTCACAAAAGAGGGCAAAACAAATTGACACACCCCTAAATCCAATCAGTATTCAGTCCTTATCATTTCTAATTTGTGTCTGAATCTATTGGATTCCCCCTCTTTTGAATGTAATAGGTAAAATTAGTGGTTTTTACCCTTCTATGGTGAAAACCCTAATTTTTCACCCATTACATGTATAACCCAAATTTTATCTCTTTTATAGTACTTCTATCTAGTATTTTATTTTTCTAGAATACTATAGTAGTTCAATTAAAAGTATTATCTGAGTAAAATATTTAGATTTCTTACTTTGATGTTAAAAGACTTCATATGTGAAAAAAAAAAATTATTATTGAATTTATCATAATTTAAAGTAGCTTTGATTCTTCATTGATATTGAATATGGGTTAGCATTAGCATCTTTCTTGCCCACACATACCTAGAGAAATGGGTTCACCTAGTTTTGCAAGGGATTAATGTTAGCATATGACACTATTCTGGTCATGCTTTGGTGAAGATTGATGATGTCTGGTGCATAAGATTTCTTAGGAGTTGTCATTGATGGCATCTCAGCCTATTGATCTTATCCAATATGAAGTTTGGATATCCGGTATAGAGTTTTGGTGCAAGTTTGTCAGTGATACTCAGCGTACGGCTTTGGTGAACAGTTCTCATTTCTGGTGAAGTTTTTTTTTTGGTGATCTAATTTTAAGTTGATTAAGTATGAGAAGAAAATTATTAGGCAATTCTATCCTTCGGTGATGTTTCCTAAGCATGTTACAAGGTCTGGTATTTGGTAAAGCAGTAAAACAGGGTTATCTTCATAATTGGTGGTGTAATGTGTGGACCAAATGTCTTGAGGTAATTCAGGTGGTTGTTGGTAAGTTTGAGGTAATTGGATCGACTTATGGGAAGCGTGTGATCATATGTTTTGGATCTGGTATATGGTTTTGTGAAGATTTGGGCCGACTTGAAGTTATACATTTCATATTTTGATATTTTGTGAAGTTGACTTGTTGGAGAGCAATTTTGGTCATGTGGATATATAAGTTGGTGTTGGGTGATCTTTTTGGGTGTATGTATGTCTAAGAAATTGTTTTTGGTGTGATTGAGCACAGTTTCTCATGCACATCTTGAGTGTTTATGATTCTGTATTTAGTAGCAGAGCATAACAGAGCAATTTATCAGAACAGTAACAACGGATCATCCCTGAGCCTAACTAGAACTGATTTCTGGCATGTGTAGATCCTATACTCTAGTTCACACATTATATTATCTTCTATATCTTATTTTTAGGACAATGAGTCCTCTGGAGTTGCAGCCCTTTTGTAATTAGACAGTGAGCTCTAGGTAGTGTGCCTTAATTCATGTGCATTCCTCCTATGCAATATTGCTCTACTTCTAGCCATAGTAAAATAATATTGTGGGTACTCAATCCCACCATGGTTTTTCCCTTTCCGGGTTTCCATGTAAAAATCTTGGTGTTATGGTTGTATGTTTATTTGGTTTATGTTTCTACACTTTGCTTTCTATTATTTGCATCCAATAGTTGAAGAATCAGCATAATAAATTTATAAATGTCAAAACACTGATTCACCCCCCTCTCAGTGTTCATTGATTCCAACAATTAATTATTAATAAATGAACGCTAAAAAATATACTTTATTTGCATAGAATTGTTACCATTTTGACCTATGATCATATCTCAATTAGTCTTTTAAGTTTTGAATTGATAATTTATTTTACTAGCATTTTGTTTGTCTTCTCATTGACTATTCAACCATACAGCAATGACTCTAGCTATAGAACTACACCAAGAAATCAATCACAATAGAAGAAACAAAGCATTATACTTTTGGATTTTGAACAAATAATAAATTATTTTATATTTTATTTCATGTAATAGATTTTATTGTGTTCTATAAATAGTTATTATTTGCATGTAGATCATGTGACTAATCATATTTCACCTACTTTTGCACTTGCTAAAATATATCTTATTTCAACTCTCTATTAATGATATGGACATAGTTAATCAAACAAAATGATTTGTCATATAGAGCCCCACCAAAAAAGCAACATGTTATAATGTTTCGATCTTTGTTTGAATTATAAATGTTAAATCTCTTTATGATTAAAATAGAAAAATAGAGATTAGTGAAAATTGATTACAAGATATTTTGAGACTAGAAAATCCAATCACAATATTGATTTGTACATGTCACATTTACATATTGAAAGCAACTATCTAAACCCCATCCACAATATTGGAAATTTACATTAACATATTTTTTCAAGGAGATGATATGGTTTCTTATGGACCTAGCTATGCCAAGATCACTGTTGCACAAGGTCAAGAAAAAAAAAATTCATTATGGCCAAATGCTTGTTCCTAATAACACCAACAACTATTGGATATTGTTGAGAAGTTTTCTAGAATGACGTGTTGTCATTGATATCAACATATTCCTATGTTGAAATCAGATTAAATGAGTTGGTTTGGCCAATGTGTTGCAGTTGAGTTGTTGCGGATTAAAGGGTTTTGAGATACATATCCCTAGTTGATTTAGCTATGGTTTCAGTGGTCTGCATGGTGATTTGATCGAGATATGAGATCCAGTATTATGGTTGGTTTTTGTGTTGTTTTGTGTTGAACAGTGTTGTGGATTTTGCTCTGATCAGTGTTGTGGATTTTGCTCTGCACTTCTTCAAGTTGCAATATCTTGGTTTACAGATTTGGCAGAGTGTTTGAGATGTTCATATGTGTCCTTAATTCATATGGTTCATGATTTGGAGGTATACAAGTGAATCTTTCAATTTAACAATCAGTTTAGTGAGTGTATTTGAGGTTCGACATAATGATAATGAAGATTCTAATAAGTGGTGATACATTGCGGTTGTTGTTGGTGTAATTCATAATGCTTGTGGTTGTTTCTAGATCGTGACCCATACATTTTGATGGTCCGCATTGATCGCTATGCAAGTTATTAATGATTTTATTTTATCTGGTGGTGTTCTTCATGTTCTTGGCTAACATGATGATTGTACCATGTTACAGATGATCGAGGCATAATTCTTGGACGTGTTTCATGTTTGATGTGTTGATTTAGGTCCATACAATGTCTTATCCAACATTTTTGGTTTGCATGTTATATTGTAGCGTGTGTGGTTATAGCTTTGTGATTTGTGATGTGTATTGAGCCAACCTTGAAAGATAGGTTGATAATTTGTATAAATACATGTAACAATCATATGAGAGATGTGTCTACAAGTGTACTCGAATGTGTTTGATTGGATAAGTGTGCAAACAAATTTTTGGATCTTTTGGAAGTGTGAAGAAGTGTTGCAGAGCAGATCAACTTGTGTGCTTAGCCAGAACTGTAACCAGGCATGAGGAGATTCTATTTTATCAATTCATGATCTTCCGAATGTAATCTGAATGTTGTTATAAGACAATGAGTCTTCCCAAGGGTTGTAGCCCTTCTTTTTATGTGTTTTGAGTAGTGAGCTCTAGAAAGTGTGCTTGAATGCATGTGAATTCCCCATTGTAATATTTCATATACTTCTAACAAGGTATCATCATATTGTGGGTAGGTTCCCACGATGGTTTTTACCTTGGCCAGGTTTTCCACATCAAAAATCTTGGTGTTATGTGTGTTATTGATGTGATGTTGATTTATGCTTTCATTGTTGATTACTAGATCTAAAATTGTGTTTGAGTTAAGCAAAGTTCGTGAGCAAACTAATTCACTCTCTCTCTCAGTTTGCTTCCTTGTTGCCAACAACAACAAGCTAACTAACACTTTTGTACTAAGTTTATTTTCCAATGCAAGTATTCAAAGAATAAATTTTATAATAAAAATAGTAAAAAACTTATGTTAATTACTATATGTTTCTAATAGCTAAATGCATTTTTTAATATTGGGGAACTCTGTTAAGACAACAAGCTAATACTTGATACAAATATCTCTACTCATCCATACTTAGTTTCCCATTTGATGCTATTATCAATTCTTATCATCAAACACCGAATTAGTTTGAGTTAAATATAAAATATGGTGATCTTGAAAATAAAATAGCTATTGTAACCTTGATTTTTTATGTAATGCAACATATTCTATTCTTTATACAAAATATGTGTACTTAGTAAAAATATTAAAGTTTTAAAAAAATTTGAAATGAGGGAGGCACATAGAGGAGCAGGAATGAGGGTTTCTGAATGCAGCGGGAAGGAGGAGATTTGGGTGAAGACACGGATGATGATGATGCAAATGGAGGCAACATTCTAGACAGTGGCTCTCTTGTGATCTTGTCTTCTACCATGTTTTTGGTTTATGTGGTCCTCTTTTGGACCTATGTTGTGGGTGCCCCCCTATTTTTGAGGTTTATGTCGATCTAAAGCCCTTCTTTTGGTTTTCTTTTATAGTGATTTTGAATCCTCTCATATCCAATCTTGGTGTTGGTCTTTCTATGTGTCGGGTGGATGAAGATGTAGATATTTTTTCCTTGTGGTTGTGGGGCTTTCTTTGCCTACTTTTCAAATGATTGATGGGGGGGCTATCTTCATTTTGGTTTCTATGGGGTAGTTTGAGGTGTATGCTTTGGTCTTGTGTAGCTGGAAGGAGTTCTTTTTCTTTATTAATGTTTTCCTAGCTTTCCTTCTTCCAGCCATTGGGAGTTCTCACTTTGACCACTAGTGTAGTTTGGATTTCTTTCACTTGGCCTTTTCAAGGGTTGTGGGGGCCTATCTTTTATCCCCTATTATTTTGAGGGCTTCACCTTTTAGGGTCTATGTTGGCCCTTCTTTTTGTTTGTGTCTTTGGGGTCTTTGTATATTTGGGTTCGTGCTTGTGTATGTTGATGCCCTATGGTTGAGGGTTTTTGTTGCTTTGCCCCTATTCCTTCTTCAGTTGATTACTTTGAGATGAATCCATCTTGTCTTGAGGTGGGGCATTTTTTTATGGCCATGGCTAGCGGTTGGTTCCTTGCATTGTCTTCTTCCTCTTTTATTGGTCCTATAGAGGTGGTAGTGTTCTATATGGAGGTGGTGACATGTCGTGGGGAAGAGTTTGGAAGTGGTGTGTTGGTAACTTCTCTCTACCTTGGATGCAAGGTTTCTTCCTATATTGTTCCTATTGAGGTGGGATCCTCTTCCACAGAGGTGGAGAGGAGTTCCTCAAAAGAGGTGGATTTTTACTCATTCGAAGCTTTAATTGATTGGTGTAGGATGTCAGGGGGTTTCATGGTTAAACCCTTTGTGATGTAGAGCATCCACACACTCAACCAACCAAGGGAGATAATTCTCCCAACTCACCTATTCAATTAGGTGTCAACCCTTCTCTAGTTCACAAGACCCCTCATAGGTTCACTAGTTACTCACGAGGCTTTCATACCCCAACAACTCACCCATTCTCCTAAACACATCTCCAACCCTTGACATATACTCAACTAGAGAAAAATAGCATGATCAAACCCCAATCCAACTCCCCAACACTCATACACCCCTTGTAACCACTTTCTCAACACCAATCCCTTACTAGGACCCCAATATCCACTCTCAACATGCAATAGTTATTCACAAGCAAGTGTGCTACTTGACACTAATACAGGGACTTATCAACATGATCAAACATGATTCTCTACCCCCCAACCACCCAAGAAGATACAAGAACCCTACTGCTATAACTTTGTCTTAGTGAAACAGCCTTAACCTTCTCATAGACAATCATACTCCCATTGACCATTATCTCTACATGACTCCTCAAACATTAGAAAATATTATGGTGAACACTCATACTCCTATACTTGACACCAAAATCACCAAAAATCACACTCTTGAACTTTGCAAAGTATCATGATTCAAAGTGTTGTCAAACTGTGACAGTCAACATGAAATTTAGGACAGTCATGAACTATGGGTCATTTTGATTGGTTCTTTTGGTTGCCATCTATTGGATTGTATTTATGACACTTCCCAACACCCTTAAACTCCTTCACCAACCTTCCCAAGCCATCTTTTCTCCTTGATCACCTTCCAAACACCATGTATACCCTATGTTCTCAAACTGAGACACAGAAATCAGCACTTTCCAACAAATTTGCACAAGCCAGAATGCTCATGAGACCCTGCAAAAACAAGAACATGGAAAAGAATGGTATTTTACAAGATTCCACTATTTGGTGTCATTTTTCAACTAGGAAATAAAGAAAAAAACATTTTTGTTCAGTCTCGGGATACCCCGATTTAGGGTTTCAGCAGTTTTAGAAAAATTAAGAGATCTTAATCAATTTGCAATAAAAATGAATGAAGTAAAGACCAAATTGGAGAGGATTCAAACATCTTTCATCCCCAATGATTTTTAAATACCAATTAATGTGTTAACATGAATAAAATCACCCAAAAACAAACTAATGCATATGAGTTTTGTTGTCCTCGATTTTAGTATGGCGTAAATCATGAGGCAACCCTACGAAACTTGTCTTTTTCGTACCTCACGAGCTCCAGGAGAGACTTGTCAATTAGTCTCTTTTCATTTCATGTCATTTTGTTTGGTCATTTTTGAGTTTTTAAATTTTATTTGTTTTATTGACAGGTCAGGTTTTAAAACCCGACATGTCGGTCTTTTGAGTTAGCACATCAGACTTTAAAGTCCGATGTGCCAGTCAATTTCCCTGACAGTTCCGGTTTTAAAACCCGACCTGTCATTGTGCTTTACTGATAGGTCGGACTTTAAAGTCTAACCTGCCATTTTGATGAGCTGACAAGTCAAGGTTTAAAACCTGACCTGCTAGGGTCTTAAGATGACAAATCGAGTTTTAAACCCCGACCTGTCAACATAAGTTACATTTATTGCAACTCATGTTATCATTTTAATTATTTATAAATTCCTTTTTAATCGATCTTTTTGGCATTGAAGTTTTTGATTTTCTCCTACTTAGGTGTTCAGAGTTCATTTTCCTCCTCCTCGTGCAAGCTTGTTGTTTTTTCATCCAAATCTATTCATTTCTCTACCATCTTCGCACGTGTCAAGTAGGGTTTTTGTTTTCGCTTTTTATTTCTTCTACATCGGGTTTTTGTGGTAAGGTTCTTTAAGGTTTTTAATTGATTTTTTTTCCTTGTTTTGTTAGTGAGAGGTATGTCAGTTTCTGAAGCCCGACACACTTCCCTTTCCTTCTTCTCTCTCTCTCTCGTGGGGTTCTAAAACCCAGTTTATTTTGTTTTTTTGTTTGTTCTATCCTGTCGTTCAACCCACATGTCGAGCTTCAAAACCCGACATGGGGAAAATTCCTCCTGCATGTCAAGTTTTGAAACCTGACATGTAGCCAAGTACATGTAATCCTACTCACGTGTCAGGGTTTGAAACCCGACACGTGAGGATGTAATACCCTTAGTCGCATGTGGGGTTTCAAATCCCGACATGCGAACCATCAAAAATTTCCCACTGACAGGTCAGGGTTTGAAAGTCGACCTGCCAATTATTTTGTTTTTCTTTGAAACGAACTAGCATGTCGGGATTTGAAACCTGACATGCCAGTTTTTCCATCTTGCAAGTCGCATGTCGGGTTTCAAATCCTAACATGTAGGATTTGTTTGTCCTTGAAACTGACAGGTCAGGGTTTAAAACCCAACCTGCTAGTCAATTTCATTGACAAGTCGGGTTTTAAACCGCGACCTACTAGTTTTAGTGTTTTTCCTTCTTGAGTTAGCTTTGACTAAGTTTTTCGTCCTATTTGATTCTGGATCTCCAATTTATTCTTATAATGATGAAAACTGATCATGGGCCTAACAAACATGTTCTCTGCAGCATCTTTACTAATGTCCAAGCCCTCTGCAAGCAAGTCCAATGCCTCTCCCAGTCACACAAAACCATCACCTGGCAAACCTGTGTACAAGAAGATGAAGTACAAGTACAACAAGTAATTGAATATGTTCCTAGAAAGTTAGGTGGATCCAAATGTGTCTGAGATTAGGGACACTGAAATTGGGCATGTGGACATGAAGGAGTTTGAAGATAAATTCAAGAAGGCTCCATCGTGTATCACTAATTTGATGAGGTCAGAATTACACAAATATGTATATTTTCCTGTTGCCACTAATAATCCAAAATTTGTATTGGCAGTGGCAGAGAACTTTGATCCAAACACTTGTCAAGTAAAGGATGCTGATAATAATGTGGTGATGACATTGGATAGTGTATTTTTCAACACTCTTTTCAAAGGTCTAAAGGAAGTTGAGGTTGTTGATGTAACCATGGAGAGCGCACAAGCATACTATGAGAAGCACACATATAAGTACAAGAAAAAAATTAACACCATGTTCTTATCCACTCCACGTGACTCAACTATTATCAGATGGCCCGAGTACTTTCATAGAAGTGAATTTAGTGAAGAGTACAATGGCATGGTTACAACGCTTGCATGGGTTAAAGGTTTGAAAGACTCCCACTACTTCTAGGAGTGGATGTGCTACTACATGAAAATCATCAGGAGAGGGACAACCAAGATTGATTGGGGGGAGAAAATTAGTGATTCTCTTTTTATTCAGTTAAAGGAAGTCAGGAAATTATTGAAATTATATATCACTTTATCTTGTGTATGCAGTTGCCTCAATGAGGAAATATCCAAGCTTGTCTACAAAAGGAGATAGAAGGTTGTTACCTATTTGGGATTATTATGATCAATTAACCATCAATAATCAGGGATCTCATTTTCAAAGAGTCAATGATGCTTTCTTCGCAGTGTGGAGATGTTTGTTAAAAGGAATCAACATAAGGAGAGAATTTCAAAAGCAACATATGAATTTGTATCTTCCTTTGGTTGTGTTTTCTTGTAATTTCATACATTTACATATATCTACATTGGGTGTTTCACAGGTGAGACATTCATAATGCCTCGGTATCCATCAGACAAGGTTGTCCTCATGGAACTTTGTCATCAATTGGTGCATGTGCATGCAAGGCAAGATTCTTCTCATAAGGCAGGTTTCAAATGGCCTGTCTATTGGTTGGTATTCAGTGCTTACCATGCCCAAGGCCAAGAATATGGAGAATGAAATGTTATGGGTCACAATGAGAAGATTTAAGGCCCGAGAAAACTTTGAGTTTTGCAATATGAGAAGCAAAATCAGGAAGAGTTATATGCATGCACATATGCTTGAGGATATTTGGGCAGATTGTAAAAGTGAAGAAGATGTAAGAAGGATGGACTATAGTCATCTTACATTGGAGAAAATAGAGAACTTGGACTTGGCAAAGATTCCAAACACCATGGAAGATACAAATGATATAGTGGACCTTTTCTACTGTAAGAAGAAAATTGTTGATACTCCCTTGCCTTTAATCCAATAGTTAAAGAAAGAGAGCAAGTCAATCTCTAAGAGGTTTGTACCTATCATGGAAAATAAAAACCAATGGCTACTAAAGAAGGGAATCCAGATGAAACAACTTCCTGCTAGTTCAGGTGAGGAAGATAATGATGGTCCAATGGGAAAGACTTCTGAATTGAGAACTAAGAATAAGGAAGATACTCAAGCACCTTCACCAGCAAATCTAAGGGAAAGGCACCAAAGTTCAAGTTCACACTTAAAGGTTCAAAGAAAGGGAAATCTTCCTCCATGATCGTACAAAAGGAATCATCCCAAGGGCCTGATCAATATGAGGAAGGAGAACAAGAACAACAAGATAGAGAAATTCCTCATGCTGGAGAAGAACAAGAACAAGGAGAAAGCTCTACTCCTACCGCCTCTCAAACATCATCGTCAAATCATGTTGTGATCATTCTATTGACTATTATTATGATGAAGAGATGTGATAACATGATGAAGAAGCTAGAGATGTTGACTTGGATGAAGAACAAGGTCAAGAAAGGGGAAATACAGAATTTGTAACTCTCTCTAGTCTTCCTAGTTTTGATGACATTCCAACTTCAATGATTGAGTCATCAATCTTGGATTTTAATAAAGCTATGGAACAAGTCACCAAGGAGCAACATGTAGTGAGTCTTTCAGTTCTGCTGCCATGACAGAGACTCCACCCTTGGTAAGTATAGTTGTCATTTCTGTGACGACTCCTGTTATTACATCAATGCTACCAACAGATGTAATAGTTGAGATGGATAATGTTCTACCAACCTCTATGCCACTGTCGCTACTAGTATCAATTTCTACAATTCTAGTTGTAATTGCTCCCATCATGCCTATTATTATAACGGCTTTGGTACAGGTGATATCATCAGTAGGAACAGTATCTTCCAGCCAGCCACCTACTAGTTTGCATTTGGTTACACAAGTGGAGGTCACTACTCCAACCATACAATCAGTCTTACCTCCTTGGTTGGACATAGTGGCACCAAAAAGGAAGAAGCAAGTTGTTTCACCAGATGACTTTGACTTTGAACAATTAACTCCTTCAAAGGCTAAGGTAGCTAAAAATCCCAAGATAGTATGAAGGGTGCTCAATGATTCAATTAGTAAAAGGAAGTATGTTGAAGTAATTGTGCCAACAATAGGTAAGACCAAAGAAAACATCCAAGCTGCATATTATACAATTCAAACTATCGATCTTGGAGAGGAAACTCATGAAAGTGTGAAGCATGACTCAAGAGTTGAAAATGAAGCTATCATGAGCAGATTGGATGAAGAGCGGGATGAAAATCTCAAATTCAAGGAAAAGTGTGAACAACTTACGAATGTTTTGATCAAGGTGACCCAGACTTCACAATAGGTGGAACCCATTATTTCATCCATTAATACAGAAGCAGTGAAAAGAATGGAACAAGTGGGGGCTAAGGGTTGATTGGTTGACCAATGGATTGAAAGGTTGAAATAGGAAGGCTCCCTCCTCTTAGATTCAAATATTAAGTTGTTAAAGGACTTTGAAATCATGCAAAGTCAAATGCAAGGAATCAAAACCTCTTTCACATGAGATATGGGTGAGAATGAAAGAAACGATGCGGGTGTGGGAAAATATGGAGGATTTTGACATTGATTTTCTTGTAGATATTAAATTGTTAGAAACAAGAGGAAAATATGTTCAAGTTTTGTCTCCACTAACACATAGGAATGAATTGATCAAGCATATGGTTACTGATCTTGAAGGTGAGATCGGGAGTTGTGATAATAATATTGATCAACTTTTAGCAAGAATAGATGATATCTCTTGCTACCTATATGGTAAGGAGAATCAGTAATTAGTCTCAAGTGATACCTTATCTAGGAATTCCACTCTCTGATCTCACATTGGACAAAGAAAGATTTCACTCTGAACACCTTTGATAAACTTTTTGAAATATAGGTTGGTTTAGAGTTCATTGCCTCTTTGCTCAAGGATGGAAAGAAGCAGGATGTGAAGACCAAAGATGCTATCTGCCGGATCAATGCCATATCAAGTTCCATCGCCCTGCCAAATGAAGCTGAGATGAAATCTATCTTGGCTAAATTTGAAGAATTTAAATCCAATGAGGAGGAGAAAGATGAATAAAGTGTCCCCTTTTGACACAGTTTTTCATGTAGATGCATTTTTAATGTAGTTGCATTTTTAGATGCTGTAAGTTTTCTCGCAGTTGCATGCTCCCTATATGTTGTAGTTGTAGTCAAGTGGGACTGTGCAGTTGAATTAGTCAATTGTGCCCACCCTTTTCTCCTTTTCTCTCCTATATATAGAGGAGCCTCATTTTTAAATATTCATCTTTTATTATGCTAAGCAAGACTCTGACAAATTCTTGCCTCAACTTAGACTTTGAGCTTTTGTTGTGAAGATTCAATCAAGCAAATAAAGAAAGTAATTCTATTTGATCTCAAACTTTGTGTTGTGCCAAAGATTATTTATATGAGTTAATGTTCCTATGTTCATTGCTTATATATGTTCTTTAAGTCCTTGATATTGCCGATATTGTTTATGTAAGTAAGAGAGCTTTCTAATTGTCAAAGTAGACTTTGTTCTTCTTGCATATTTGGAAAAAAAATTTATGTTAAGTGATTAGTAGTAGGCTTTGTATTGCTAATATTACTTGTAGTTTAAGAAATTGGGAATTTATACTTGAAGACTTTGAGCCGCAAGTTAAATTTATTATCATTTGCAATCATTAGCTTAGTTAGAATTGCATTCAAGAGAGACTTTGTGCCTCTTGATTGTAAGTTTGGTTTGTTCATTTCTTCAAGTATCAAAAGTGATAGAGAA
This sequence comes from Cryptomeria japonica, assembly GCF_030272615.1. Classification (NCBI taxonomy): domain Eukaryota; kingdom Viridiplantae; phylum Streptophyta; class Pinopsida; order Cupressales; family Cupressaceae; genus Cryptomeria; species Cryptomeria japonica. The sequence goes on along the minus strand of NC_081408.1, from coordinate 60,970,251 downwards.
TTGTAACAAAGTGGAGGGAGAATACATAACCTCTAAAAAAAGAGAGTTATATGCCCACAACTCACCTACAAATTTTAGTTTCTTGTTAATTAGAGAAGAAATTTCAAAGGGAACCTCCCCTTCCTGAGAGGAGAGATTAATTTCACAACATAGCTATGTGTGAATTATATATTTTGTCATTGGTACGCTAGTGACAAAATATTCACCCAACAAGTTTACAATGAAGTTGTAAAATACTCAAGTTTTATTGATTTCTTTCCTCAATACATCATCATCCAAAAAAATGCATTTCCTGAGAATAGGAGAATTTAAAGGCTATTAAAGCCTTCCCAATAGTTACAACCACCTTTTGAACTTGTTTCAACAAACAACACTGACAATTTTTTGTCAACATTGACAATTTTTGCCTATGATAGGACATAAACCCAACCTAAAACCATTATGACTCAAAATTGATAAAAAGGGGCCCAAATAGATCTAAAAATACCTTATACACCATTTAACCATCACATTAGACCTAGATTGACACATATTTCCCACAAAATGACAATTTTGATAATTTTGACAAATTTTATCAACATGACTCCTACTAAGACTCCACATACAAACTAATGGTCTTAATGACCTTTATTACATAAAATATGGGCTTTCAAGACCTTATTTACTATTTTCACTCTTCAAAACACAAATGATGCATAAATTGCCTCATAGAGGCTTGATGAAAACTTAGGTGCTCCCGCACCATTTTGTAATAAGGTTATAGGAGCCTTGCCAAAATTCATGTTTCAAGTTAAGGGAGCCTTGCGAAAACCCATGTTTCAAGTTAAGTGAGCCTTGAAAAACCCTTATTTATTGTGTTGTTGACATCTTTTGTTTAATGACTTAGGCTTGATGGGTGGCTTTTCCTGTTCATAGTTGTCTTGTTGATGGTTGGTTGATGGTGGGTTGTCGTTAATCTTTGATTATATCTTCCTGTAGCAATCTTCTTATAGGATCTAGAATCTTGTTTATTCCAGAGGGTTTTGGGTCCCCTCAAAACCTATTGTAAGGGTTTTTGAGTCCCCTCAAAACCTATTTGACCCTTAATCCACAACAAATATTAAAGTGTTGAAAATTATTTTCAAGTCATAAACTATATGAACCATATTGCAATGTATAATTTACAACAAATACTCAATTCAATAAAAACACCATCAATTTACTCAAAAATGTTGCAAAATGGTTCAAAGGATGCAAATGCCATCTTTTCAACTCAATCAACTAGGTCATAGATAATTATAATGATGACTAAACTAAAACATATATTTGTAAATTGTAATATGTTTTAATATTCAAGATGTGATATTTTGCAAAGATCTAGAGGAAATGGAAAGCACAAATAAGAGAGACAAAATAGATGATAGGAATAAACTATATTCTATTAAGATGAAAATAATGATGAACTAGATCATCAAAAGTTGTTCTTACATACAATGAATATGAGCCTGCTTATATAGGAAAGGCTATATGGATATGTGAGCACACAAACATGACATGTCTCTCAATAAAAAAACAAGGGTAGGTGGGAAATAGGTGTGGTAGGTAGGAGAAACAATAAAATATTCCACATGAGGTGGATCACCCACTGAAGGTGGAATTATCACTCCAGAATAAGTGGATATGATAAAGTAGTAACAAGATCAACACCATTAAAGGTGGAAATTCTCCTACACACACTATCCCAATGTGGCAAAAACACCCAAGTGTATCATACCCAAACTACTATGAAATGCATTTCCTAAGTAAACTTAAGTATAGTGTAATAATATCCAAGATGAATAATTATTTACACCAACACCCCCCATTAAGTGCAACCTAGGGGAATGCACTTAAGTCTACAATGAAACTAAGTAATGCAAGATGGGTCCCAGCTACGAGGTCATGTTAGGTACCCATGTACAAATGCAAATGCATGCAAACCAAAGCAATGAAATCTCTCACAGAGTGGAGAAAGAGAGAAAAACCCAATGGGAAAAAACCCTCCCCCAAAAGAGAGATTAAAACTATACAAGATAACTCTCATAGAAGCATGTGAGGAACAAAAACACATGTGAGGAAACCCCCCCCCCCCCCCCAATATGAGAGAATAAGAGAAGCTAGGAAGCCCCCCCTCAATGTAGAATTTTAACCAATGATAGAAGCCCAATGATGTATGAAGAAAATACTCCACGAACGTCAAACAACATTCCTCCCCTTAGGAAGAAACAAAACCAAAGGTGTATCCATGAAGTCTCCCCAATCATGAAGGGAAGATGTATGAAAAAAACTCATGATGAAAGGAATCTCTGAAAACTGCTCAAGTGTCCCCATGTTGATGTTGAAAGATACCCCCTCCAAAGGTGGTAAACTACTCCACATAGCTGAAAAAGGCACTCCAAGATCTAGTGGAGAAGAAAGTAGAACAAGTCCCAAAGACTCACATGTCTCCTCTAAGCATAAAGAGACCTCCTCTAGTTGTTGTACATAAGCATCCACAATCATGTCAACCTTGAAATAATGATTATTTAGAGAATGAACAAGAGGGTCAGAGTATTCCCTCGCAACAATTGAAGAAGGATCATCTTCATCAAAGAGAAGATGAATATCATCAATGATGTCTCCCAAATCTGCAATGTAGGATTCCACAAATAAACCTGCAATGTCTGTCAAGTACTCATCCCATGAATCTGAAGCTAGAAGATAATGAATATCTTGTTGCACTAAATCACATGAAGGCAAAACTGTCACACTATCTACATCATCAGGTGCAATAGGTGATGTGATATCAATAGGAGGAGATGAAACACAATGCTCAAGAATGGGGTCACATGTGAGAATCCCCAAGTTCAAGTACCCAAAGTTCTCCTCAAAATCTAAACTATCACAAGAAGTGTGATCATCATATGTAGAACAATCATATGTGAAATCATTATCATCAACAAAATCTGAAAAGGAGTATAACTGATATGCATGATCAACCACCCCAGTCGCAATGATAGCTCTAGTCTCCAACTCTCTAATGAAAACTGACTTAGGTGTGAACTCCACAATTCTCTTAGTTGCGCCACGTGTGATTTGATAGATGGAAAGGAGATTGTTTGTCAAATGGGGTACACATAACACATCATTGAAGGAGTTATCCTCAATGGCAATAGATCATTTCCCAATCACATCCATGTATGTATGATTTCCTATCAAAATTTGTGGCATGGTGCAAGGCTCAAATGTAGAGAACATAGACTACGAAGATGCCATATGATGAGAAGCCCTTGAATCTAGAAGCCATCTCCCTGAATCATGACTTGTAGTAGCACAAAGAGATTTTCCTTTTCTTTTCCCAAAAGAGTGAGTCTTCCCACTTGTTGAAGCCATGAATGCTTTCCCTTTTCCTTTTGATTGTGAGGAAGCAGAAGTTGATGAATCATCCTTCTTGTAGACATTAGACAAATCAATGTTATGCTTTTTGAGGATATGTGTGAGCTCATCAATCTTCTTAGAATGGCAACGACGCTCCTCATGACCAAACTTTTTACAATAGGCACAAGTAGGTCTCTCCCTTTTTGGTGAATTGTCCTTCTTGGAAGAGGATGAATCTCCTTGTTGTGGAGAAGGTGATGCTCTGTCCTTAGGCTTTGATTACCATTTCTTCTTGTTTGAGTTGTCCTTTCCTTGATTTCCTTTGTTCCCTTGATTTTCCACTAATGCTTGAGACTTATAAGTCTTAAGAATGCCCATTCTTATCAACTTAGTTTGTTCCATCATCAACATTTCAACGAAAGCATCAAATGTAGGCATTGTGTAGCTTGAACCCATTGTCATCCTATGGGTTTGGAAACTAGAAACAAATGTTGCATATTCTTGTGGAAGCTTGCCCATCAAATTGAATATTAGTTGAGTATCCTTCTTATCAATGCCACAATCCTTGAGTTGTGCCCTCAACTCTTTTGCCTTAGTGACATAATCTTGTATAGTATCAAAATTCTTGGGATCCAACATGGTGAGATCACTATCAATCTGATATCCCCTAATCTCATCAACTTGACCATACAAGTCTTGAAACTTTTGCCAAGCATCCTTGATTAGAGTACATTTCTCAATATGAAAAATGAGTTCCTTTGATACATACTTTCTTAAGGTACCAATTGTCATGATATTTTTAGTGAGCCAATTCAAGTAACCAACTAGATCAGCCTTAGGATCAGCAGGAGCAACAATAGTTCCATCAATGTAATGAGTTAGTCCTTTTTCCATAAGTTTACTCCATGCATCAATTTTCCAAGTAGCATAATTATGAGGAGTTAAGAGAGGAAACTTAGAAGAACCCATAGAAGCAAAAAGGAAGGAACACAAGAGCACAAAAGCACAAGAGACACCCCCCAAATTCAATCAATCAAAGTACCCCCCCCCCCCCCAAAAAAAAAAATGATGATTTTGGCACTTTATATGTAGTGTGTGTACAATAGGCCACTTGAAAACAATGGCAAGGTGGACTTGTGATTTTAATTTTACAACTGCCTCAAATAGGCTATAAGAGACTATCAAATACTGCAAGTGATCTAAACTGAGTTCAAAGCTAAACACAAGTACCAAATAGGCCAAAAAATGACCAAATACTGAAAATGCAATTTCTACTCAAAATCACTGCAAACTAATGGCAAATTCTAAAAGTAGACAAAAAATTATGTACTTTCAAAAAAAAATGGCACCTGAAAAGGAGTCCATATGAGCCCAAATGAAGCCTCCAAAGTTGTAAAAATTAAGATTTCACGATTTCAGAAAAACCTATATCTGAAAATCAGAAAAATCCTACACCACTATATAGATCATGAAATTCTACCCCAAAATGAAAAACATTGCTCGAAAAAAGGAGTCCGGATGGGTGAGATATTACTATTTGAAAATTGCTTGCAAAATTATAAATTCTAGAAAATTTTCGTCGCAGCTCCAAACTTCAAATGCCTCTAGATTTGGCCTCCAAAGTCCGATTTAGATGAAACAAAAGGCAAAACTAGCTTTCTTGGACCTCCTCAATCCAATGGTGACCTCATATTTAACCCATCAAGCTTCAATAATAACCTGCAATAGAAAGCTCCAAAATACACAACCCCAAATAGCATCAAATTTCTCTCAATTGGCAAACCAATGACACTCTAATGGCTCTGATACCATGTGAGATTTTGCCAAGATATAGAGGCAATGGAAAGCACAAATAAGAGAGACAAACTAGATGATAGGAATAAACTGTATTCTATCAAGATGAAAATATTGATCAACTAGATCATCAAAAGTTGTTCTTATATACAATGAATATGAGCCTCCTTATATAGGCAAGGCTATATGTATATGTGAGCACACAAACATGACATGTGGCTCAATAAGAAACAAGGGTAGGTAGGAAATAGGTGTGGTAGGTAGGAGAAATAATAAAATATTCCACATGAGGTGGATCACCCACCGAAGGTGGAATTATCACTCCACAATAAGTGGATATGATAAAGTAGTAACAAGATCAACACCATAAAAGGTGGAAATTCTCCTACACACACTATCCCAATGTGGCACAAACACCCAAGTGTCTCATACCCAAACTGTTATGAAATGCATTTCCTAAGTAAACTTCAGTATAGTGTAATAATATCCAAGATGAATAATTATTTACACCAACACAAGAAATTGTCAAAATAGTTGATTTACATCTATGATATATTCTAAGACTATCAAATGCGCCATCATAGAGGTCATCATCGGGTCCACCAATTCTATTCTTAGTGTATCATGTATTTAAGGCTTAATTTTTCTTATATTCAAAGGGGTTCACGTGAAGATAAATTAAGATCTTAACTAGGTAACCTACTTGGCACTTAAAGTTTATATAGTGGAGTATCCAAGGATGTGGACAATTTAAATGTTCTCTTTTATCAAGGTAGACAATCATTTTAGAAATCTTATTCAATATAATAATTACTTGAGTTAATTGAAGATATTTTTATAATAGAATTGTAAAAGAATGAATCATAAATCACATGTTTAAGAATCCAAATCATAAATTTAAGTATTTATAGAACATGTTTATCATTAGTAAAGTAACAACAAAATTAAAAGCATTTCTCACATTTTAAAGATGGTATCCTATATAATAATATTTTGAGTTAATTTAAGATATTTTTGTAATAAGATTGTAAAAGAACAAATCATAATTTGCATGCTAAGAATTTAAGGCATAAATTTAAGCATTTTGTAGAACATTCTTAATATGAATAGAGTAACAACAAAAATAAAATTATTTCTCAAATGACATAATATAATAGTGTGTACAAATAAATTATAGTTGTCCATATTAAGGTAAAGAACTTAAATTAGTTGTAGACATCTCATTCTATATAGAAATTACTTGATTTGGTTTACAATTTTTTTGTCAATTTTTTTTTTCTCGTTTCTATCTTTAAATTCTAGTGAATTTACATTCCCACTTGAATCAATTTAATGTAATTTTCACAATATCTTAAACCTCATATCTACAATTGATGGTTAATTTAATGTAATTATGGGGTTTGTTTTGCCTACTATTCAAGCAATAGATGGTGGGGATTTCTTCATTATGGCTGCTATGGGGTGGTTTGGGGTCTATGCTTTGGTCTTGTGCAGCTGGAAGGAGTTCTTGTTCTTGCTCAATGTCTGTTTGGATTTCCTTCTTCCAACAGTTGGGAGTTCTCACTTTGACCACTAGTGTGGTTTGGATTTCTTCATCTTTCCCTTTTTGGGGGTTGTTGGGGCTTGTTGGGGCATGCCTTTAATCCCCTATTCTTTTGAGGGCTTCACCTTTTAGGGTCTATGTTGGCCCTTCTTTTGGTTTGTGGCTTTGGGGTCTCTCTATTTTTGGGGTCATGCTTGTATATGTTGATGCCCTATGGTTGAGGCTTTTTGTTTCTCTACCCATGTTTCTTCTTCAATTGATTCCTTTGGAGTTTAAGCCATCTTGTCTTGATGTGGGGTGTTTTTTTGTGTCCATGGTCAAGTGTTGGCTCCTTGTGTTGTCTTCTTCCTCTTCTATAGGTCTTATGTAAGTGGTAATATGTCATGGGGAAGAGGTTGGAATTGGTGCATTGGTGGTTGGTCTCTACCTTGGATGCTCAATTTTAGAAGGCTTGGGTGTGGTTTCTCTTTTTTGTGATTTCTTCCTCTATTGTTCCTATTGAGGTGGAGATGAGTTCTTCAAAAGAGGTGGATTTCTACTCATTGGAAGCCTTGATTGCTTTGTGTATATTTTTGTGGGTTTCATTGATTAAACTATTTGTAATAAGGTTTTGGGAGCCTTGACAAAACCCATGTTTCAGGTTAGGAGAGACTTGCAAAACCCTTATTTCTTGTGTTGTTGACATATTTTGTTTAATGACTTAGGATTGATGGGTGACTTTTCTTGTTCTTAGTTGCCTTACTGATGGTTGGTTGATGGTGGGCTAGTATTAATCTTTGACTATATCTTCTTGTAGTGTTTTATTTGTGGGCTCTAGAATCTTGTTAATTCCAAAGGGTTTTGGGTCCCTTCAAAACCTATTGTAAGGGGTTTTATGTCCCCTCAAAACTTCTTTAACCCTTAATCAAAAACAAATATTAAAGTGTTTAAATTTATTTGCAAGTCATAAACTATATGAACAATAATGTAATATATAATTTACAACAAATACTCAACACAATAATAAAAAACCATTACTTTTATTCAAAAATGTTGCAAAATGGTTCAAGGGATGAAAATTTCATCTTTTCAACTCAATCAACTAGGCCATAGATAATTTTAATAATGAGTAAGCTAAAACATATATTTGTAAATTGTAATATATTTTAATATTCAAGGAATGGCCAAAATAGTTGATTTACATCTATGGTGTATTCTAAGACTATCAAATGCACCTCCATAGAGGGCATCATTAGTTCCACCAATTCTATTTTTAGTGCATTCCATATTTAAGGTTTATTTTTTCTAATATTCAAAAGAGTTTACATGAAGAAAAATTAAGATCTTAACTAGGTAACCTACTTGGCACTTATAAATTTAGATGGTGGAGTATCCAAGGATGTGGATATTTTAAATGTTTTCTTTTTATCGAGGTAGACAATCATTTTAGAAATCTTATTCAATATAATAATTACTTTAGTTAATTGAAGATATTTTTATAATAGAATTATAAAAGAACAAATCATAAATCACATGTTTAAGAATCCAAACCATAAGTTTAAGTATTTATAGAACATATTTATCATTAGTAAAATAATAGCAAAATTAAAACCATGTCTCACATTTTAGATATGCTATCATATATAATAGTATTTTGAGTTAATTAAGATATTTTTGTAATAAGCTTGTAAAAAAACAAATCATAATTTGTATGCTAGAATCTAAAGCATAAATTTAATTATTTTGTAGAACATTCTTAATATGAATAGAGTAACAACAAAAATAAAACCATTTCTCAAAAGACATAATATAATGGTGTGCACAAAGAAATTATAGTTGTCCATATTAATGTAAAGAACTTAAATTAGTTGTAGACATCTCATTCTACATAGAAAATATTTGATTTGATTTACAATTTTTTTTGTCAATTTTTTATTTCTCGCTGCTATCTTTAAATTCTAGTGAATTTTCATTCACACTTGAATCAATTTAATGCAATTTTCACAATATCTTAAGCCTCATATCTACAATTGATGGTTAATTTTATCTTTTTACTTTACACTCTAACTACATCCAATCACCTTTAGATAAATTAAGATAGGTAATGTTGAAAACCAATATATCTTTTTTAATTTTAAATAATCACTGTAATTTCTTTAGAGTAAATAATCAAATAATAATTAAAATTTAATATTTACAAGTGAGATTAATTAGTTGAGTGGCATTCTATGATAGTAGAAAGGTAGAGAATCATGTCAATGTCATGATAGTGTATGTAAAAATTAAATCATAGACAAGACATATTTGAAAATATTATAAGTAGAAAATTATAAACTTATTATAGCTCTAATGTAATTCTATACAAAACAATTTGGTCAATGGTGCATATGAAATATTCAATCTTTTACAATTAATCATAGAGGTTTTGTTTGGGTTTAATTCAAAAATATTGAAACTAAAAAAAATATGACGTAAAAAAGACTAGAACTACACATATTAGAATCTATCTATACTATGGAATATTACAACAAGAATGACTAGAAAAATAAAAATAGAGAAATAACTAATAGTGTGTGGGCGAAATTCTAGATGTGTGTCACATTTGAGGCTTCTAGCAGAGGAGATTCATTTGGAACTAAATTGCATCAATTTGATGCCCTTGTGGTAGTATTGTTTCAGACAGAGTGTGTTCAATCCCCCTCCAATTGAATAGTGTACAGCCTAACAGTGTAAAATTTAATAGAAAATAGTGGGTTCCTTTTCCTGGGCCCCACAAGTACCTATTTATTTGAAGAGCTCAACTCATCCTCAGCCAAGTTGCGGGTCTTTAATGCCTCTCGCCAACTTTTAAGTATGTTTTTTGGTTTCTTTGTCTATGTAATGCATTTTTAAAATATATATATATATTTGGCATTTATGTTCAAATTTAGGGTTTTAAAATATTTCATGGAAGATTTGTTTATGAATGGAAAATGTTATTAAATCAAATCAATCAGTAGAAAAATAGCCAATTTTGTACAATGGTGATTTTTGTTTGAAATCGTCTCAAGTAATTGTGGGTTTTCATCCTTCAATTCTAGACCTAGAGGATTTTTATTCTCATGTTAACTGAAACAACATTTGTAACATCAAATTCTCCAACAAGAATTAGAAATAAAAATAGAATGGTTGATCAAATATGCCTCGCCTTTTCTTGGCCTCTTAAATAGAGTTTTCTTTTGAAAGACACAAACTCTTCAAATTTTCTTCTTGACTTTCAATTGATATTTAGAGGGATTATTTAAAATAAAATTTAATTATGAGAGACCTTATTTTCTATTTTAACTCTACATGGGCCCCCTATACTATAACTTTTATCCATTTTCTTATTGCAAAATTCCAAAAACTTATAAAAAATGTACATAATTTTTATCCCATTTTCTTTGAAATTATTCTTGTTATCAAATTGAAAATTAGTTCCCTATTAATACAATATTAATACTAGGCCAAATTTCTAATATTGAACAATATAGCGAAATTTATTCGGTGAGAAGTTATGTATCACAAGAAAATAAGGTTGATGAATTGGCCAAGGAAAAGCCACCAATCATCATTAGGATGATAAGATGGCTCAAGACCCCACTACACTACAACAACCATCTATACATGTTTCAATATTCTCTCAACTTGTTGATCAAGTGAATTAAAAACCTAACTCTCTCAAACCAAACCAACATCCCTAGTTATCTAACCCAACAACTCTCTTTGTCTCGACCAAATTGCTTTTAGATCCCCACCAACCTCATGTGAACAAAAATAATCAAACCCTTAGTGAATGATGCTTGCCCATGGAAATCCTACACCTCATCCATCCAATATCCAAGTAGTCCCACTCCATATTGGGCACTAAGATAGTAAGAGAATATCAGTTCTACATAAGTGACGACCGTAGTCATTTGACAGAGTTTTTGCAAGGATGCTTTCAAGTCTACTATGAGAATTTAAGGGAAAGGAATATCAGATACAACCAACAAATAATATGGTCAAATAACTGCACATCACAATTCAAGAATGCAAGAATGTTCTATTGGTTGAGTAGGAGCATATGAGGACTGGTGTACAACATTTTTGGAATTTTAGTGAGGTTGGACATGGAAAGGGAGAGCACGATGGCACTAGTGCATATGTGAAAAGAGCCCTTTCGATAAATGAACTAAAGTATGAAGGTGGTGCTAATCTAACAAATGAAACAACCATTGTGCAGTGGCGTAACTAACAATGGGACCAGGTAATCAAGGTAATTATATTATTTCTAGATATTTTTGGTTGATACATGAATCTAATGTTGCAAGCTATGCAAATTGTTGTACACTTACAGGAACGAGTGACTTGCACTCATTTAGAAGCTTAGATGCAATCTCATCAATTATTTATACTAGACAAATTGTATGTTTTTGCTCATCATGTACAGATTTTTTATGGGATGAGTGTGAATCATATGAGTGGGTTGATGGATGGTCTTGTAGACATGTAGTTCCCATTGATGGATATAAACATCCTAAACCACTACTGTTGAACCAGATGGAATTTTTTGTTGATTTTGACCATGTATCTGACTTAGTGCAACCAAGTATTGTTAATTGTTACTTAGTTATTGGAAAATTTTAACTCATTTTATTTCATTTTACACTATTTTTGGTACTAATTTATCATTTGAAATAAAATGCAGGTCATGTGTATGTGGTTATTGCTGATGAAAAAAATGAATAAGGGATGAATTACTTTTTGTGTCACTGTATTGAGACAAAAAAAATTGACACCACAATCATCAATAGAGAGGGTAGTGAGTACCCAACAAGGTCTACTTGTTGGCAAATGCACACTCCAATGAGATATTGTAGGTGATTGAAGGTATTGTCATTGATGGAAACCTTACAATCATGTGATATCGGCAGGCAAACACCGGCATCGACACCAACACCAACAGACTCTACACTGGCATATAGAACACCGGCACCAAAAAGGAAGATTACCGGCACCCCGGTGACAACAATTTTGTATTAATGTATTTTGTAATTAATTGTAAAATCTTTTGTAAGACAACATGGTGGATTGTAATATGACTCATATATGTATGAGATCATTTTTGTTCACTTTATATATGTTAGGGTATGATGCAAAAGATAGAAGGTAGCAGACCTATTATGTGAATTATTGGATAAGGGTTTTATGTATGTAGCAGAGCTTAAACTGATACTGAATCTAGCATAGCAGATGCTAATCTGAAGCAGTACAAGACATTAGATTAGTATAATCCATTTTTGTAAGTCAGTGTGACTTCTTTTGTAATTGAGCAGTGAGCTCTCAGTACTTGGCCTTCCTGCATGTGCAGGCCCCTATTGTAGCAATAATATTCTCTTATTGGCCAGTAAGTGAATATTTTGGGTCACAAATCCCACCGAGGTTTTTCCCACACCGGGTTTCCTCATTAAAACATTGTGTTATGGTGTGTTTTTCATGTTGTGGTTATTATTCCTATTTGCTACATTATTTCTGGTTTACCAGTACACAGTTTTAATATGCTTTTCATGTTACAAGTTAAGAAAATATTATTACCAGTCAAATACTGATTCACCTCCCCCTCTCAGTATCTTTGGGAATCCTAACAATTGGTATCAGAGCCTGGTCCTCTTTTTTTAGAAGCCTAACAGCTTGAGGAAGATCTTGTCATCGGTGGAGATGGAAAACTTGAGAAAGAAATTAGAAACAACTCTTTCAGACTATGACGCAAAAAGGGTGAAGAATATCAAACTTGAGGATGATCTGAAGGCTGCTCAGGATATCTTTCAAGCACTTCAAGAAAATTACACTATAGCAAGAAATAAAAGAAGAGAACTTTGTGAGAAGATGCAGAAAGAGGAAGATGAAAAGGAAACTCTTAATGATTTGGTAAACAAGCTAAGACAAGAAATCAATACAACAAAGAATGAGATGCAAGATATGACTATGAGATTTTGTAAAGAAATTGAAGACAGAAAGAAGAATGAAGAAGACTTGGTTAGAAGACTAAATGATGCTGGAAATGAAAACACGAGACTCAGTCATGAAAATGATATGTTGAAGATAGATCTGATGCATACACAAAATGATAGAACTAAACTCATAAGACAGAAAAGAATCTTGGAGAATGAACTGACTGTTGCAAGTCAACACAAGGAGAAATTCAAGAAAAGTTCAAAAGAACTTGTTGACATGCTAAAGAATCAGAAACCTAATGGGGATACAAATGGCCTTGGCTTTGAAACTGGTGAAAGCTCCGATACTGCAAACAATCATGATCATAGCAAACCGGTAAGACAACCTAATGCTTACAAATTCAATGGGAAATTCTTTAACTGTAACAAGTATGGTCATAGAGCAAATCAGTGTAGATCTAGAAATTATCAGAACACTATTACACCCACTGATCAATGTTCTAAATGCAACAAAGTTGGTCATAACTCTGAAAATTGTAGAATGAATGTAAGATGTTATATTTGTGGAAGATTTGGACACTTATCTAATCAATACAGAACACATACCGGCATAGGATATGGGAAAGCTATTCAAAAAAATAATGTGACTTGTTATGCTTGTAACAAAATTGGACATATTGCAAAATTTTGTAGAAGCAAGTCCCCACCGGCAAATAACAAAGGTCCTAGTTTGAAAGGTAAAGAAAAGGTTGAAGAGGTAAAGAAAGAATTCTCAAAACAATGAATCAGAAATTCAGATCAGAATGTTGAAGGGAATACCCCTCCACTGGTATAACAGAGTATCACTCCACCGGCAGGAGACTCTTCATCTAACTAAAGCAGTTAATCAAAGCATTCTTCCTAAATGCAGATTGAGGTATTTATAATCATGGCATCTTCATCCACTCCTGAATTTATTGAAAACCCTACTGTTGTTGAAGTAATTAAGCGCCCTAGACCCGTTTTCAAACTAGTTCTTGAAATAGTGAAGAAAGATGATAGCATAGGTGCATTTTCTCAAATTCCTAAGGGAGTAGTATATGTTGAAGACCCTAGGATGTATATACATTGTCATATAGAGGAATTAGGTGATGATGAGATCAAAAACATGTATAGCACTATGATTTGTGATGAATTTGGAAATATCAAGTCGGAACATAAGATAGTGAAAACCCTAGGTTTTACTGAAATCCTTAGTGTCTCAGATTTTCCCAAGGATATTATAAGGATTGTGCTAAGCAAAGTTCATGGTGAATTCTTCTGGTTGGATACAATTCATAAAATCACAAAGGAAGTCGTTAAGGCAGTAACAGGGTTACCTTCCACCGGTAGCAGACCTGACAAAGTCTCAAATGACACAGTGATGGATTTAACCAGTGCAACATTCGAGAAAAGGTCTCTAAGGGTAAACGATGTAAAGGACATAAATGTGAGATTTATCAGTATGATCTTAGGTTATAAAGGTACACATGCAAATAGGTTGAACTATGTTTCTAGCCTATGTATTAAGAGTGTTTATGACATGGTTAATGATAATGCAAGAATAGATGTATGTGAATGGCTCAATGATGAATTGATAGACAATCTGGGGAAAATTAAAGGAGATAAGAAAGGAACATTCAGATTTGGAAATTTACTTGTTTGTCTAATGTTGTACATAACTAAACAAGTACACGGTATTGGTGCAAGAAATTTTCATTTTGACATTCCGATAGGAAAACAACTATTGGATCTATTGAACAACATGGGAGAAAACTGAGAGAAAAACTTAAATGAATAATTTCAAGCATTAAAGGCTTGAATGAAAACTAGAATAAGACTGTCACAAGCTATTGTGGATAATTATCAGAAAGAATTAAAAAGGATGAAATCTGGATGGAGGCAGTTGTCCCTAGAACTATCTAGGTAACTGAAATGGGCTATGAGATAGATGACAATATTATTGAAACTTATGCAAAAGCCCTCCTTGAAGCACCAAAGGAACCTACTAAGAAAGTTTTTGGAAATGCTGAAACAATCGAAAGTGGAATTCAGTCCAGGAAAAGGGTTAAGAAATTTGAAGCAACAGTAAGGGAAGGAACCCGACAGGCTAAATCAATTAAAGAAGATGTTTTGAAGTAAACTAGTATAAGTGAAAGTGAGTTAGAAACACTTCAACCTGAAACTCATCTTTCACTAGTTGGAACTTCTTCTGAGAGTGATATGCCAGCAGTATTTAAAAGGGTAGAAAGGAAAAGAAAACCATCAACAATACCCTCACCTACACCCAAGAGAACCAGACAAAAACAATAGGCAGTTAGGCCTCCGGTAAAGAAAATGACTCCAAAGAAAAAGAAGCCAAAATAGAATATTGCTCCACTGGATAAACTCTTGAGCGAAATCACTAAGGATGGTAAGTTGAAGAACATCAGCAAAATATACAACACACTATCTACAGATGACAAGGAAAGCATAGAGAACAGTGTAATTTTACACTTAGATGTTTATAAGAAATTTTTGATGAAAGTTGTTGATGAAATACCAAATGATCTATATAGGAGATTAGAAGCTAGAAGGTTAGTAATCATTGAGATGGACAAGAAAATTAAAACTAAAAAATTACTTGCAGTACATCCAGTCAACTCACCTGATGAAATAGATAAACTAACTAGTGAAGCAAACCAGACAGTATTCTCCACTGCTCACCGACATGTAGCACTAATGGCAGGTAGAGTAAACGAAGTCTCTAAGGAAACAACAGATGCATGGGATATATTCTTTGTGGAAAAGGTAAAACAGGAAGAATTACTTAGACCAAAGACTATTAAAGTATATCAAAAGGACAGGGATAAGGGGAATGGTAAGGTAGGTGGTCCTCCAAGCCTTAAAATAATTGATAATGTACCCCCACCTCCTTTAGATACTCCACTGGTAGATACTACTGATAGTCAACCAGCTATTGAGAGTATAGAGACTCCATTAGAGGATACAAATCATGAGTCTAAAGTTTTGTACATTGTAAATATTGCTACTCAAGAAGTAAATGTTGTGGTTGATAGAGAAACCTCTGAGGACAAGAGGACAGATGTGACTACTGAGTCACCAGCTACAGAAGTTGAGATAAGCATTAAAAAACCTACACAGACAGAGAAACTGACAAAGGATAACATTGAGAAATTGGTAGATACAATTGAAAAACCATCAAGAGAACCGGCAAAGGAAAGTACAAAGGTACAAACTAAGAATACATTTGAAAAACCGGCAGTTGAAATCTCAGAGAAACCTTCTGAGACACAAATAGAGAAACCGGAATAGGTACAGGTTGAGACACAGGTTCTAATAGAAACAGTGCCACCAGCCAAAACTGAAAAGCCTAAACCTTTGTTTATAGAAATGCAAACACATACTGACCTACCAAAGGTCAAATCAAGTAAGGTAATTACCACAACCGGTATCATGGCTATTGTGAAGGCAGTTGGACAAACACCTGGTACTTCTATGGCAGAATTCAAACCTACAAATGTAATAGAGGTAGTGCAATGCACAAGCCTATAAGGCTATTGATGATACAATTCCCATTCTTAAATTGATAGCACCAAAGTGTATTGTAGATAACAAAGATTCTTTAGGTCAACTAGACACATTGTCTAAGTTCATTACCAGCAACATATTGATTATTGATCAAATAAATGAGGATACATTTAAGGAAAGAATGATTAAATAAAAAGAGAAATTCTTTGAGGAAATTGTGAAGAAGAATAAGGAGAAAATGGAAACATTATTACCGGAACTTGGAGAAATAATTTTTGACTTCAAGAAACTGTATAGAGATTCCTGTAAAACAAATATTTTAACAAAAGATCTAGACAAGGAAATCAATAAAGCACAAGATAAGATTAACAATATTGCTGACAATCTGATAGGTACATCGGATTCATTTTTGGAGATAGAGAAGAAGAATGCAGAGCAAGAAGAGAAAATCAAGTAGTTAGAGAAGGACAAAGAAAGAATAAAGGATAAAGCAAAGGACTTGAAATGTAGACTTGGTCCCAAACTAGATTACCTCATTTCTTTGAGAAAAGAAATTTCTGAGGCTCTGGTTCCTGGACTTAAGACACCAGAAGAGAAAATGCACATACTCACCAGTACAGTGCAGAGAACTCAAGAGGCACTAAAAGATAGCAAATCATTCAACAATGGTTTAAATTTGATTTCGATAGATATAATTCAGATTGTAACCCACCGGTTACAAGAATCCAGGAAGGACTCCACTAATAGTGAATGGCAACCTTTGTCATTGATGTCAAAGGGGGAGTAGTGTGATGAGAAAAATGGTTAGAAGGAAGTAGAGATTATCTGCTCAAGGGGAGCATGCATCTGGTACAATTTCTGGTACAGTTTTTGGCAAGATTTTTGGACTTCAATTTTTGGATACATTCTTGAATTTTTCTCATGAGTGTTGCCATCAATGCCAAAGGGGGAGATTGTTGGCAAATGCACACTCCAATGAGATATTGTAGGTAATTGAAGGTATTGTCATTGATGGCAACCTTACAATCATGTGATACCAGCAGGCAGACACTGGCACTGGCACCGATAGACTACACCGGCATACCAAACACCGACACTGAAAAGGAAGATTACCGGCACCCTGGCCGACAATAATTTTGTATTAATGTATTTTGTAATTAATTGTAAAATATTTTGTAAGTCGACATGGCGGATTGTAATATGACTCATATATGTATGAGATCATTGTAGATCACTTTATATATGTTAGGGTATGATGCGAAAGATAGAAGGTAGGAGACCTATTATGCGAATTATTGGATAAGGGTTTATGTATGTAGCAGAGCTTAAACTGGTACTAAATCTGGCATAGCAGATGCTAATCTAAAGTAGTACAAGACATTAGATTAGTATAATCCATTTTTGTAAGTCAGTATGACTTCTTTTGTAATTGAGCAGTGAGCTCTAGGCACTTGACCTTCCTGCATGTGTAGGCCCCTATTGTAGTAGTAATATTCTCTTATTGGTCGGTAAGTGAATATTGTGGGTCACAAATCCCACCGAGGTTTTTCCCACATCGGGTTTCTTCATTAAAACATTATGTTATGGTGTGTTTTTCATGTTGTGGTTGTTATTCTTATTTGCTGCATTATTTGTGGTTTACCGGTACACAGTTTTAATATGCTTTTCATGTTATAAGTTAAGAAAATATTATTATCGGTCAGATACTGATTCACCCCCCTCTCAGTATCTTTGGGAATCCTAACACTACTATTGTAAAAAAAACATAGCTTAGAAGGTATCCTATGAAGAAATTAGATGTTTGGTTGTTCGAGGACTTCAACATGCCCGGGCATATTCTTAATTACTCTAACCTTGTTGTTGTAGCAAAATATTCAGTTGATTGAATATCGTGGTAGATTGCTCAATAAGAATTTATGAAAAGTTCATTAATTTGACCATGAGGTAATATTTAGCACAGTAAGGATTATAGTTGATCCACAAGGTTCATTAGATTGATTCTACAAAAGGGTAGAGTGATTTTGGAAATATTGTATATATCCTTGGTAGAATTTTGTATATAGATGGCCATGAGTTGATTTGTACCTATTTAGAGGCCAAATTTTGTATATAGATGGCCATGAGATAATTTGCATGTATATAGAGGCCAAATTTTGTGTATAGATGGCCATGGGTTGCTTTGTATGTATTGAGAGGCCATAGTTTGTATATAGACGATGGCCATGAGCTGATTTGTATGTAATTAGAGGCAAAATTTTGTGTATAGATGGTCATGAATTGATTTGTATACATATTAAGAGGCCAAATTTTATATATAGATGAAAACTGTGAGCCGATTTGAATGTACATAAGGCCAAATTTTGTGTCTAGATGACCATGTGTTGATTTGTATATATTCAAAGGCCAAATTTTGCATATAGACAACCATGAGCTGATTTGTACCTATTTAAGGGCCAAATTTTGTATATAGATAGTCATGAGCTTATTTGTACCTATTTAGGGACCAAATTTTGTATATAAACAACCAAATGATTACAAATGCATAAATGAAATTTTGTGATAAATTTTGTATATATGATTCTACTTGAAATTCGTGCATTATACTTTTGTTAATATGTAATGCATGATTTGTTATTTTCTCAATGTGTAATTCATGCATTGTTATTTTGCAAATGTGTAAATCATGCATTATTCTTTTGTCGGTGTGCAAAGAGGGTGTGTCGCGATGGTAGGGTGTTGAACGTTCAAACAACATGAGGACTCAACCGAGACCATTCCTAGCATAAAAACCCCACCTAGACATGCTTGCATTTATGATTCATGGATACAACAAATGGAACAAGATTTACACTATCTTGCAACTTGGCATTGTCTATGACTGATGATATTTGCAACAATATAAAAATTGATGCCCTAGGAAAATGGCTTTGTCTCTTCAAAATTTGAGAGGTTATTGTAGAGGGTCCTAACCTAACCTTATGGGTTTAAATGGATCATTCGTATGTGCTCTAGATTATAATAAACAACCCATCAAAGTTTGACAATTTTTTGAACTTAGGGAACTCAAGAGATGGCATTGTGGTGGTAGGGCGTTGAATGTTCATGCAATGTGAGGACTCAATCAGGACCATTCCTAGAATAAAAAAATCCCACCCAGACATGCTTGCATCTATGGTTCATGGATACAACAAACAAAACAAGATTTACCTTATCTTGCAACTTTGCATTGTGCATGACTGACGATATTTGCAACAACATAAAAATCGATGCCCCTAATAAAATGGCATTGTCTCTCCAAAATATGAGATAGGTTATTATAAAGGGTCCTAGCATGACCTTGTGTGTTCAAATGGATCATTTGTGCATGCCCTGGATGCTAAGAAATAGGTCATCAAAGTTAAATAATATATTGAACTTAGGGCACTCAAGAGATGGTGTTGCGACGATAGGGCATTGAATGTTTGGGCAACATGGGGACTCGACCAGGACCATACATAACATAAAAATGCCCACCCAAACATGCTCACATTGATAGTTAGTGGATATGAAAAATAGAATGAGATTTACACCATCTTGCAACTTTTCATTGCACACGACTGACGACATTTGCAACAATAGAAAAATTGCTTCCCTAAGAAAATGGTTGTCTCTTCAAAATTTGAGATAGGTTATTGTAGAGGGTCCTAACGTGACCCTTTTTTTCAAACAAATCACTCATACATGCCTCTAGTTTTGAGAAACAACCCATCAAAGTTCGACAATTTTTTGAACTTAAGGCACTCAAGAGATGGTGTCACGACGGTAGGCTGTTGAACGTCCGGGTGATGTGGGGATTCAACTAGGATCATGCCTAGCATAAAAATGCCCACTCAGACAAACTTGTGCTGACGATTCATGGATACGAAAAATAGAACAAGATTTACACTATCTTCCAACTTTGCATTGCCACTATTGACAACTTTTGTCAACTATTGACAATTTTTCACAACTATTCACAAATATTGATAGCTTTTGACAACTATTGACACTATCAATTGTTAGACAGTTTAGATAACCAGAAGACAACTAAGAGGGGGAGGTGAAATAGTTGTCTCAAATTACAAGAACCATTAGCAATTTAAACTTTAATATTAGAACCCAAAACATTAATACCGGAATAGCACATAAACCAATTAAGCATAAACAATAATCACAAAATAAAATCCATCCACACAACACCAAGATTTGTACATGGAAAACTCGATAAAGGGAAAAACCATGGTTGGAAGCCTACCCACAGTCAGATAACACTTTTTTAGTAACTATATGAATTACAATTGAGGGGCATGCACTTGCAGGAAGTCCGATAGCCTAGAGCACACTACTCATCACAAAAAGGAGCCTCACTGACTACATATAAGTCCAAACTACAATCCG
Organism: Cryptomeria japonica; assembly: GCF_030272615.1. Classification (NCBI taxonomy): domain Eukaryota; kingdom Viridiplantae; phylum Streptophyta; class Pinopsida; order Cupressales; family Cupressaceae; genus Cryptomeria; species Cryptomeria japonica. Next base: position 60,949,641 of record NC_081408.1, on the reverse strand, counting down.
GAGAAGTGTTGAACTGCAAAAGATAACATCTCCTATGCCTGAGTACAATTTCAATTAAGCTCAATACCGGAGGGCTAAATCCTCTTACATAAACCCAATTCGATCTCCAATGATCGATCAACTCCTCTGCCTGAATGATATTACATGATTCGCACATTACATTCCTTGACCATGACGTCTTACATATAACCATGATGATCTACAATGAGATCTTACATCTATATATACAAACCCTCGACTATGAACAATCAAGTCGGCCACCCGTTAATAAGCCAATTACATAATTACAAACTATGTTGGCCTTAGACCAAACAAGTAATATTTGTGTGTGTGAAAACTAGACCTATATCTGTATTTGGAATACACAACACTTCAATTAAGTCATTAGATGCATGGTTAGTACATCAATAATCAATGAATAATAAACCATTACAAAGTGACTCATTGCCTTCTAGTAGATGCGAGTTTAGATTGCTCTCAGATTGCTAAGCTATCCAGTGAATAGACAAAACCTAAACGAAGGATTTTTAATCTATATGAGAATGAATTCAAGCTAGATGAATGCAAGATTTATCTAGATATGCATGATTTAAGCTAGATATGTATGATTTAAGCTAGATATGCATGATTAATCTAACATGATTTAAGCAATATTAAGCTAGATGATTTAAACAATATGAAATAACTAATATGCAATATCTCAATGCAAATTCTCAATGAACCTAGAGCAAAAACAACATAATAACAATATATTCTCAAGGATCTTTGAATGAGAGATGAGAGCTTGAATTTAAAGAAAATTTAGAAAGAAACCAAAGGCTGAGATCAAATGATGATAAGCAGTCAAGATCTTCCAAGAGGAAGCACAATCCAAGTGAATTGATGTGATTGGATGCTTTTCTCAGTTTTAAAGGAAATTGAACTAAAATTGAGATAAAATCAGAAAAAACTAATTTATTCTCCATTTCATTCAATTTTGATATTTAATTGTTTTAATTGCTTTCTTTGAGATTATCTATCAATTTTTAATTTGTTTTTCAAGATTGTCTCCAATTGATTTATTTTCTCAATTTTTAATTCTCTTTTTTGTCAATTAATTCCTCTTTTGATTTGTTTCCTTTTTTTGAAGATTTGTGCTCATAATTTCCAATTCCTCTTTTTTGATGATTTAATGGCAAATTGATTTATTTAATTAAATGTGCTAGGATATTTAATAAAATAAATAAGATAATTGTTTAAAATGATTTACTTGGAATGATCAATTAATTAAATAAATATTTCATTAATATTGAGTTATTGATTTGCCATGTGACATTCGATGATTAAAGAATTAATTAATGTGCTCAAGATTGATTTAATTGTCTTTGCTTAGGACCTTGGTGACGTTGTTGAGATTAGGGGCTCATGGTTTAGATGACCATTTTTAGGGTATTGCATTTGCCCCTCTTTGAATTAATGTGCGAGCAACGCATTGGTTCAAAGAAAATTTGATGTCTAGGAGATACCAGTTCTGAACTTGATTGATCACGAACCTGATGAAAAGTGAGGTGTTAAGCTTGATTCGAACTTGGAACAAGGAACTTGATAGAGAGAAAAGATACCGAACTTGAACTTGATTGATCAAGAAGCGGATCTTATTGATCTAGAACTTGATTGAACTAGACACAGTGAGTGAAGATAAAAAACAATCTTGAACTTGATTGATCAAGATACGATGAGCAAAGATAAACTGTCCAGCTTGATTCGATGCGATGAAACTGAACACTTGTTTAGATTGAGTGTGATCGAAGATACTCTTTAAACCCTTGATTGAGTTTAAACGAATAATCAGCTTGATGAAAAGTGATGAAACTGATTAACATTAAGAGATTGATTCAGATAAAAGACAAATATCAGCTTGATTTGAAGTGATGAAACTGATATGCCCCAAGAGATTGATTTTATTTAGATGATCGAGAAATCTCAACTTGATATAAAGTGATGAAGTTAAGATGCCCCTAGTGATACGAATTTGATTGATTTTCTTTAGTTAAAAAAAATTTTTGCTCGACTTTCGATGAAGATTTGAAATTTTTCTTGACTTTGAAGATGTGAGGTCATAAGGTCATGAGTATGCCCCCTCGAGAGCGAAATCGAAAGATAGCGAGGGTACATTATTATAGGCAATTTTAAGCGATGATAAGTTGTTTTGAGCACAAATTGATTCAGAGGAATTTTTGAAAATTTTGCTTTGACTGATAAGAAATTGAGCGCAAAGCTGGTTTGTAGAAATTAAATTGAGATTCAGAATTAATTCATGAGAAATTGAGTGCAAAGTTGAAGAAAGAATGAGCTTTTGATGAAAAAGGCGCTAAGTGGTCCAAATTGTGAAATTGACTAGCAAAATGATCTCGAATTTTGATTTCAATCCTGAAATGGAGTCAGAACGGGTGAATTAGCTAAGGGTACAATTCTCACATCCATCGAAGCAAGTTGAAAAATTAGGGTTTTGGCTATATAAGGGGTAAAAGTGTCATTTTCAATTCATTTTAACCCTCCAAGTTTGAAAATTCAAAAAGCCTTCTGCGAAGAAAATGGTGGTCCCTACTCGTGAGCATTGATGAGAGCACCAGAGATGACATAATCAACCTCGACACTATGAGCCAACGGTAAGTGATCAATCTTAAGCCTCTTTATGTTCTCAATTTTGAATTTTTTTGTTCATTTTTCAAGTTTTAGCATGTTTGTAGTCGACTCTTCTCATTTTGTCGTGCGAGACAGGATCCTGTCTCATTCGACAAACTGTGGAAGTTTGTTTTGTCATTTGAGTTCATTAGTATTGTCATTCTGATCCCACCCTTATTTCATATGACAACCTTCATAAAAGACCATTTTGTTGTCCTAAGTTGAATCTTTTGTTGTATAAAAGTCTTTTGTCTTACGAAGCCTAATCCTGACTCATACGAGTTGTTTCCCTTCTGTGTTTTGTTGTTTGGAAAACAGTGAGCATTTTTTAATGTCTAAACTTGAAATTTTGATTTTGCAATTGGCGTAGTTGAATTTGCATGATGTTTTGCTTCTCTTGTAGGCTTATTCGGAATGTTTTCTGATGCTTTGTTGATTGATTTTTCGCAGGTTCGATTGCCTCATATGCTCTTCAGATGTGTTTATCTGCCTACCATGACATTAGTGTTGTAGCTATTAGAGGTTGATCAGGCTCATATTGATTTGTGCAGCTTGACACATCTTCTTGGGTTACCAGACATCCATGTGAATCACGGAATGCTCATAGCATTGGTTGAGCGATTCCATTCAGAGCATAATACCTTCCATTTTCCAGTTGGGGAGATGACTATCACTCCCGAGGATGTATATAAGATCATTTGTATCCCTTTTGCTAGGGATAAGGTGGATTACGATGTAGCACAGCTACCTGGATTACAGGCAGTCAGGCATGTCTTCAGGGATCCTGATATTTTGACACGTTCCATCAATTGGGACATCATGATGAGCAGATACAATGAGGAGTTTCCTCTAGCTTGTGTTCTAGCAGGGTTTATCAATTGTTTTCTGATGTTGGATAGAGGACAATAGGGATTCCAGTGTAGATGGGGTAGGATGCTGGAGAGATTGATGGAGACCCCTTAGAGGCTTGGTTGGGGTTCTTTCTTATTAGCCCACATGTATCATGAGATAGTTTATAGGGAGGGCAAGAGTATGGCTGCTGGTGTGTTGATCTTACAGGTTTGGGCTTGGGAGAACCTTCCCATTTGTTGGCCTATTGTAGATGATAGTAGAGAGCCTGGGCAGTCAATTATATATAGGTATGCTGGTTATGTTACACAGCCCCATCTGAGCAAGACTGATATTTTTGGTAGCAGTAGTTAGATGACCTTATAGTCGTGATATGGACACCTTACAAGGGCCTAGAGCCATGGGATGATTGGCGGCTGGTATGCAGGGATCTTTTTGTTACACACCCACTTATTGGCAAATCGCAGACTGTAGTGGAGCGATTTGTAGTATCATGGGTCATGAGGTAATATGGCAGGCCTCAGGGGGTGTCACAGGAGTTCACAGCGTATGCCCGATATGCTGATGAGAAGAGGCAGGTATGGTCACCAAGGTTATCCTATGCCTTGAGTATGCAGGAGGTGACAGGTTTACAGTGGCTGAGATGGGACTACCTAGATGATGTTGTGGATGTGGGGGTATTTCCCCCATACAGGGATTGGTTCTAGCACCATCCATTCCCTAGATTCATAGATCCAGCTGAGGAGGTTCCTCGTATTGAGGAGATTGAGGATGATGCCCCCACATAGGGACAAGGACAGAGACAGGGACAGGGATAGGGATAGAGAGTCGAGGCTCTAACGTGGGCAGGTGGCGATCCTAGTGCTAGTAGCAGTAGGGTTCTAGCTGGGGTTGGACAACAGAAGGGTGAGGGCAGATCCCTCAGGAGTATAGGCATAAGATTGGGCAGAGCTAAGGAGGAGAGAGTAGCACCAAGATAGGTTCGGCCGTGAAGGGAGGAGTAGGGTGGATTTGGAGGTGGAGGTGGGAGTGGAGAGCCTGTGAGAGAGCAAGGGACTAACGCGGGGTGGTCGATGAGAGTACGTCTTGTGGAGCTGCAGTCACAGTTGATAGTGGCTCAGACTCAGCTGGCGGAGTGAGACCAAAGGTTAGCAGAGCTTAGGGCTGAGCGCAATCGTCAGATTGCAGAGACGAGAGTAGAGAGGAGAGAAGAGATAGATGCTTTGCATCAGGAGGTCCTTCACCAGACAAGTAGGGCGGCTTATTATATTGCAGCATACAGTGTAGCAGTTCCAGTTGAACAATAGGTTGTCCCCTACTCACAATACATGGCATGGTCAGAAGGAGCTCGGGCACCTCATCAGGATCCCAGTCAGTAGCCTCCACCTCCTCCACCAGGTGATGAGGGAGAGGCTGAGAGCTAGAGATTATTTTTGTAGCTCTGATATTTTTTTATAGACATACCCATTTGTTGTAGCCTATACGATTCTTGCCCTGATGAGAGTTTGTATATGTCAGTTGACATCATTTTGTACTTTGAGATTTTATACGATATATACATATACGAGATAGATTTGAATTCATTGTACTTGTGTTGATTCAATTATGAGATATTTTCTATATGCTTTAATCTATATGTATACATTTCCAATTTAGCATGAATGTATGTAATGCAAATGATCATGGATATCTATTTTTCTTTCATTTATATGCAAATAAATGAATGTGAATGAGTAATGAGTAATGCAAATTTTTCATTTTTCTATGCAATAAGATGAATGCAAATAAGTGATAATGAAATGTATGAATCTATATAAGATGCTTATGTATGCAGCTAACATCTCAAAACACAAGTACTCGATCGGAGAAATGATGAAAAGAGACCACTTAGCTAAGAAATGATGATGCTTCCAACTCTCATGCAAAAGATAAAGAAATCATTGTTACCATACCGAAATCACTCTTAAATTTATAAAATGTAGAATGAAATGCAAAATGATATGCAAAATGAGATGCAATCCTAAACCTAGTCACTGGATTTTGAAAAGCTTAATTGTCATCATTGAGTGTTTTACAACCACAACAGGCAGATTAGAGTTCCTTGTTTTGTGCAATATTAATTATCTTGTCCGCAATGACATTTTTTTCATTCATATCCTTGGACAGATTATGCATGGACCCAAATTGCACAATAAAGAAATTCCCTCAAAACAGACAAAGAAATTATGGGAACCTCCCTGTAGCATTCAAATAAGCAGAGTCGAGGTATGTGTGGCGATTTCACCTGAATATGAAGGCACTTATCACAGACACCTAGCTAATTAGATGTTTTCAGATCATCAAAATCATTCCTACAAGTAGAAAACAATGAAGATATTATGCCCCCAATCCTTGCTCCTCTTAGTCAAGATAGACTTCCTCAAGTTACTCAGAGTGAATAATAAGCGAAAGCTAATATAAAACACGACACACAAATAAAATTTTCATGCATAGCTCAAACTGTTCAGTGATTGTTTTCGGTTATGTTGTTTTGCTTGTTTACTCAGTGATAAAACTCTTCAGTAGTTAGGAGACAGGTGACTGACTTGGAGTGGACAACTGGGTATCACTGACAAAATGATGACTTGGTTGATACTGCTTAGGACATGTAATGTTCTCTTGTCAATTACCTAAGACTAGGACATTGATTGGTTTCAAGCCATGAGGGTTCCAATGAACCAGGATGTCACAAAAGTGACTGAAATATATGTACAAGCGAAATTAGAGACGCATGAAAGTAAGAATGTCAACGTTATGTTGATAGATGGAGTGCTTGAGTACAAGAGGTGCCTGTTTACCAGGTTTTCACCTGCTTGGCAGAGATTCATTTTATTTATTTTTTACCGAGGTGCCTATTTACTAGGTTTTCACCAAGGCATTTTCTCTCCTTTTCCCTTTTTTTTCTTTTTGGATTTCTCCGGGACTTTTTCTAATTTTTAGGATTTTTTCATGACTTTTTTTTATTTTTAGGATTTCTTCAGGACTTTTTAGCTGTACAGGCTGTTGGAGTAGAGAATATTTAGATGAAGAATTTCTTCAGATGGATGGTGTTGATTGGTTCATGGAGTTGTTCTCCTTCCGATGTTGAAAGTTGATAGGCACCAGAGCCAAAAGCTGTAGTAACGATATAGGGACCCAGCCAAATGGGTTCAAACTTCCCTTTGTTGTCTCAAAACTGTTGATTTTTAGGATTTTCTCTTAGAACTAGGTCACCAACCTGAAATTCTCTTTTTTGAACCTTCTTGTTATATCCTCTCGACATTCTCTTTTGATACACTCTAAGATGATCAAACACCACTTGCTGACACTCATCCAACAATTCGAGCTCTTGCAATCTAGATATTCTATAGTCTTCATCAATAACAAGACCTTGCAAAGAAACTCTTAGAGATGGTATTTCCACCTCAATAGGTAATATTGTTTCAGACCCATACACCAAAGAAAAAGGTGTAGCCCCAGTAGGTGTTCTGATACTTGTTCTATAAGCCCACAAGTAGGATTGAGCTGCAGATGCCAATCCTTCCCAGATTTGTTCACTATTCTGTGCAAGATAGTCAATAGGTTTTTGTTAGATGCCTCGGCTTGTCCATTACCTTAAGGGTAATATAATAATGACTAGTGTTGTTTTATTTTGAATTTCTCACAGAGTTCGTTTAGATCTTTGTTCTTGAACTGTCATCCATTGTCAGTTATAATGGGTGAAGGTATACCATACCTGCAGATGATATAATTAAGAATAAATAGAGCTACTTGTTTGTCGGTTGCTTTGATGAGAGGAACTGCTTCACCCACTTAGTGAAGTACTCTATGGTAGTGATAATAAATTTGTGTATGTTAGATGATGCAGGATATATTTAACCAATTAGATCAAACGCCCATTGTTGAAAGGGCCAGTGTGTTACAAAGGGTATGAGATCCCTTGCTGGAGCATGGATAAGGTGCCCATGCAGTTGGCACTTTTCACAGGTTTTAGCAAATTTTATAGCTTCTTTCTCCATGTCTAGCCAGTAGTAGCCAGCCCTTAGTAGTTTTCGTGCTAAAGTTAGACCATTCGAATGGGATCCATAAATACCTTCATGAACCTTGGATAATGCACATTGGGACTCCTCAATTTCTAGACATCTAAGCAAAGTATTATCTAAACCTCACCTAAATAGGTCGTTAGCAATGATGACATAATGTGACACATTTCGGATTAGATTCCTTTTTTTCATTTCAAGAAAGATTAGCAAGGACAGCTTGGTCACACAGGTAAGAGTAAATGTGGCTATAACGAGATGAGTCATGTCCAATAATAGAATAGACCATCTGGGACTTGGGAGAATCATAGGAAGGATAATGTAACTCTCCCACCAGGAATTCAAAGAAAAAATTAGATTCCTGTAGTTGTGATATAGATGCCAAAGTGGCCATTGCATCCGCTGCTCTATTTGTTGTTTTGGGGATCTATTGAAATGATACAAAGGTAAATTATTTCTTGAGATCATCCACCATTCTCTTATAAGGAATCAGTTTCTCATCTCTTGTCTGATATAGATCATTGATTTGGTTGATGATGAGTTGAGAATCTCCATAGATGTGTAATTCAACAATCTTCTACTCGATGACCAGCTTGAACCCATTTACCAAAGCTTCATATTCGGCAATGTTGTTTGTGCAAGGGAAGAGAATCTTGTAAGCTTTTGGAATTGAATATTTTTGAGGAGTAATAAAAAGTATTTTGACACCAGAACCATGTTGAGTGAAAGACCCATCAAAGAACATCTTCCATGATTGTTCAGTAAGGTGCATGATTGATTCATCTGGGAATTCTATATACAGAGGTTGATTGTCTTCAAGTGGAGCATCAGCAAGTTGGTCTGCAATAACCTATCCTTTGATGGCTTTACGTTCCACATATTCAATATCAAATTCTGTAAGAACCATGACCCATTTGGCCAATCTCCCTGTAAGAATTTCTTTACTGAGAAGATATTTGAGCAGATAAATCTTGGCTACCAGCTTAATAGAGTGTGCTAACATATAGTGCCTTAATTTTTGTGATGCAAAGACCAATGCCAAGCATGCTTTCTCTATTATAGTGTAGTTTATTTCATACGACACCAATATTATGTTGATGTAATAGATAGCTCGTTCCTTTTTATTGTCATCATATTGTGCCAGAAGTTCCCCCAGTGAAGTATATGTAGTTGATATGTATAGAATCAATGGCTTACCTTGAATGGGTGGCATTAATATGGGTGGATTAGAAATATATTCTTTGATTTGTTGTAAATGTTGTTCACAATCTTTATCCCAATTGTATTGAATTCTTTTCCTTAATACCTTTGTGAATGGTTGAGCTTTATCTGCTAGCTGAGATATAAAACACCTTATCGATTCCAGATGGCCCTGTAAACTTCACATTTGACTGATATTCTTGGGTGGGCACATTTCCATTATAGCTTGGACCTTTTTAGGGTCAACCTCAATTCCTTTTTTTGAAATTATGTTACCAAGCAACTTTCCTGATGTTACTCCAAATGCACACTTTTTAGGATTTAACCAGAGCTTGAATCTTTCTATTCTATCTAGTATGAGGCCTAGTTCTTGAATATGCATAGATCTCTTCATGGTTTTTACTAGGGTGTCATCAACATAATCTTCCATGTTTTTATGCATCATATCATGGAAGATAGTGGTTACCGCTCTTTGGTAAGTTGCTCCTATGTTCTTTAACCCAAACGACATAACATTCCAGCAGAAGGTTCCCCATGCACATGTGAAAGCTGTCTTTTCTTGATCTTCAGGTGCTATCTTGATCTGATTGTAACCAAAAAATCCATCCATTAATGAATACATCTCATATCCAATAGTCATATCTACTATCATGTTAATGTTGGGTAATGGAAAATCATCTTTTGGACATGCTTTGTTAAGATCCCTGAAGTTTGTGCAAACTCTAATAGATTTTTCTGCCTTTGATATAGGTACTATGTTTGATATCCATTCGGCATAGTCTATAGCTCTGATAAATCCAGCTTTTAGCAATTTATCTAGTTTAGCTTTGACTAGCAGTGCCACATGAGGATGCATCTTATGGAGTTTTTGCTTGACTAGTTTAACTCCTGGTGTAATAGAGAGATGATGCATGATGAGATCAGGATCTAGTCCTGGCATATCTGAGTATGTCCAAGCAAAGTTGATCTTCTTTTTCTAAAAAAAGGTTGATGAAATGAATGATGTGTGGTGTCTCTTGACTCCCAATGTTCACTGGTTGAGTTGGCTCTATCAATATGGAAGATCTCTCCTAGAAGTGACTTGGCATTATATCAATTATCTCACCTTCAGGTGCCTCAGAGAGGTTTTCACCTTTAGGTACGTCCTTTATTTTCTCTTTTTTAGATTTTGATACCACCACAATGTGGTTTTCGCCATCAGGTCTTTTATTTTTATTTTTCTTATTTTTGTGACTAAGATACTTGATATTTGTTTCATTCTTGTTTTCACTTTGTTCACTGGTGGAAGAGTTCATGGGTTCAACTGCATTGAGATAATAGGCTAATGTATAGTCATTGGCAAAAGTAGGTACATTTAAGGGTTGGTTATAAAGAGTACAATCAATCAGTTCAGGATGTATTAAGGATAAGGTTGGAACAGGCTTAAGGGAGTTCACGGTACTATCATCATGGCTTTGGACCAACTAGTCGAGTTCCAGAAGACTACCTTGCGTATGTGTCTCAAGACCAGGAAGAGTTACAACATGGTTATCGAAATTCATGTTAGTATTTATTGGACCTAACCCAACCAACCTACTTCTAGCATCATCACATACTTCAGACTAGACTACATACCATGGTGTGAAAGCAACAGGGTCAGCGGACAACATCTCAACATTCATGACAAAGTAGTCATAATGCGTTGTTGAATAATTGTTGTTATAAATAGAGCTCATGTCTGAGTTATCTGAGTCATAAGATGAAGTTTCTAACTTGTCTTCAAGTGGCTTAGTAAAAGTATATATAGTATCAATACCCACATCTTTGATGCTGCAAGTTCCTTCGTGATTTGGTTCATTGAGTACTTGTATTTGACACACTTGTGGACATAACCTTGATGGTTCTATTAATCCATGTCGTCTGTTCCATTCAAATTCTTCTGGACTGATGACTGGTTCTATTTTTGTAGCTTCTAATTCTTCTTTTGTAGTTTTGTACCTAATTTGTCTTATCTCATTAGAAGGAGAGTTGGTAGGTGAAGAAATTGCTTGTGTCCATTCTTCCTCCAACTGTTGTTCATAGTCTTCTTGTCTTTTTAGTCTGATTTCTTCCATTTCCCTTTGCATTCTTAGGCATATCAACTCTTGTGTGTCATCTGTGATATCACTGGATTCTTCAAGGGTTTCTATAGTAGATGTGTCTAAGAGATGGTTAGGACCCCATTCATACTCATTTGAATCAGTTTCTAGATCATCTACTTGTTGTCTACCAGTATATGTGACCAGAATGTTCAATGGTGTAAATAATTCTCTGATTCTATATACTTCATCTCTCATATCCTTTGGGACTTCTACTTCCTGTGGTATTATAGCTGATATAATTGGAACTTGATTACCATCTGTTTCCTCTCTCTGGGTGGGAAATTCCTTTTGTTCATCATCACACTCATCTTGAGTTTGTTGAGTATTAATTTCTTATGTTGTTAATGGTACTACCTTTTTATTCCACTTAAGTTGATGATGGGACATGTGCTTCTGATCTAATGTCTTTCTTGGATCATATCCCAGTCTAGCTTTATCATTGGCAGACTTGGTTTGTAACTGAATAGGTTCAACAATATCTTCTTGATGTTTGCCTAGAGGACTGATACCTAAATATCCCATGCATTGAAGCATCTTATAGCCTAGACCATATTATGTTGGGGAAATCTCACAATGTCGTATTTCTTTGTTTGCACCATCTTCTTTGAAAAGAAATTTGAGAACATCATCCTCTTCTATTTCACCTGCAAGAGAAGCAGAGGACTGTATAAAGATACCATCATAAATGACTTTTGGAGTTGAAGTTTGTGGCTTCATAACCTTTGATGGTTTTCCCGACTGTCTTGGTGATGGAGGAAGAGACATTAGTGAGAGTATAGGCTCTATTTTGTAGCCATCTATGCCATTGCTTATGATTTTCAATTTCTTTTCTAAATCTTTCAGCAAAGATTTTGAACTTTCAGTTGTAGAGGCTGATCTATTATGAGGAACAAAAGCATCAACACTCTGCATTAATGCATTGCAGGTATAGCTTGTATCGGTAGGAATACTGACTTCAACTCCATTATAAAGAAATTTTAGGCATTGATGATACGTAGATGGTATTTCTTTCATTTCATGAATCCATGGCCTGCCTAGTAAGATGTTGTATGAAAGATGAAGATCCAGGACTTGAAAAATGACATCTCTTTCTATAGGTCCTACCCTGATCAGTAATCGTACCAGACCCTTAGAGGTTGTTTCTTCTTCATCATAAGCCTTGATTGTTATTTTCTTTGTTGGATCAATAACGTTTGCAGAAAATCCCAGCTATGTCAGTAGATTGTAGGTACAAATATTCAACCTAGCACCTCCATCTATCAAAACACATTTAACTTGGTGTTTATGGATCATGGCTTCAATGTGTAATGGCTGGTTATGTGGGTGACTCAGTGAGTTATCATCTTCTTCAGAGAAAGTGAGATAATAAGGTGAAGTCAGGTGACCCACCATAGATTGAAACCGATCTATGTATAAATCTTTAGGGACACTAGTGGTAAGTAGAGCCTTGTCCAGGACCTCTCTATGAGTAGAAGAGATCTTAAGCAGTTCCAAAATGGAGATTTGAGCATTGGTTCTCTTCAATTGTTTGACAATACGATAATCAAGAGAAGATGATAAAGCCAGTTGTTTTGATTTGGTCGTGATTGTATCTGTTTGTCTATTTGGTAGATTTGATGTTGTTTGATCAAAAGTTGAGGAACTAGCTCCTTGGAGAGTAATCTTCCTTTGAGCGCGAGTCACAACATTAGCAGTTTGTGCTTGATTTTGTTTATCCTAGATTATGATCACATTACAATATTTAGGTTGAGAAGATTCAATCATGTTGATCACATTATCATTGTTAGTGTAGGTATAATTGACTCTAGCTCCTCCCTTGGGTTTTGAGGAATCTCCTTGTTCATAAGTTGGTAAGGGATCTTTAAAGCCTTATGATCAGCATTAGTCATGTGATTTCCAACAATGATCTTGTCTATGTCAATGAGATCTTGGATTTCATGTCAGAGTTTCATGCAGTTGTTTATGTTATGTCCCTTGTTCCGATGGTAGTCACAGTATTCATTTTCTCTCCACCATTTGGGTCTAATTTCTAGGTCATATGGTCTAGAATTATCTGGCAATGTTATCAGATTATTTTCCAATAAAGTTTTAAAAGTTGATTCATATGATTCATCTAGAGGAGTAAAATCACGCTTAGGTTTTGAGAGCCAAGGCTTTTCTTTAAACCATTCTCTTTCTTTCTTTGGAGGATTTTCTGCCATAGTTTCAGCTGCCTTGACTGCTTGCATGCCACTGGCTAGGTTAAATATTGTATTGTGGATTTTCTTTTTTCTTGGACAGTATCTACCCCTCCATCACTAACAACGTTCTTCTTGTTATCTTTGCCGTATTTCTAGTATTTTCTCTTTTCTTTAGAACTAGAACCTTGCGATGTTTCTTTCCAAAGCGATATATCTCCTTTTTTATAAGCACATCTTCCATTCTGAGGGCGTTATCAACCATTTTGTTGAATGAAGGGTGTACTTGCATCTAGACACTGTATTTTAATTCAGGGATTAGGTTGTTGGCTAAGATATCCATTTTCTCAAGATCTGGGATAGTCCATGAATATCTAGAGAACATCTTTCTCCATCGTTGGAGAAAAGTGAGAAAGGGTTCTCTTGTCTTTTGTTTGGTATTGCAAAGCTCTATCATGGTGACTGGGTGACAAATGTTGTAGGAATATTTGTATTAATTCTTCAAAAAAAATTATTCCCATGGGTAGACTTGAGAACCATTCCATAGCTTGCCCCCCTAAACTTCTTAGGAAAAGGCGCATGAGATACGTTTGGTCGTGCATGAACTCCATACATAAAGCACAAAATTCTCTAATATGATCTTCGGGGTCTGTATTCCCATCATATTTGTCAAACTTAGGCATTTCTACTCTTGAGGGAAATGTAGGTATGTAGAGGTTTTTGTCAAATGGGAATGGGCATATTGTGTCCAAAGAATATTGTTTTGGTGTTTTATCTTTGTTTTTCAGTTTTGTGACCTCAGTTTGTAATACTTGCATTTGTTTGTTTATCCTTCCCAATGGTGTATCTTCCTCTTTAGTGACAAGGGCCTCCACATTATAACCAATAGAAAGTTTTGCGCCTTGCTTTGCTAATTATAGGAAATAGTCTTCTTTTCCCCTAGCCATGATGACCTTCATCATTTTTTGGAACTCTTTATCATTCTGACATTTATATATTTCAAACTCAGGAGGCACAGGGAGTTCAAACTCATTTGATGAGGACTCATTGTCAATGGCATGATTTCTGAAGTTGTCATGAGTGTCTCATTTACTAGCTTGTCTTTCTTGCCTTTCTCCAGACATGGTGGGAGATAGGGGTTGACCAAAGATTGGTAGATCGTAAATTGGTATTTGTGACAAGGACGGTTTATTTGGAAAGAGGTTTTCTACAAAGAATGGATTATCATTTGATGAAAAGGGTGTTTCTTTTTCTCTGTCTGTTTTACTGTGAGGGTTTCTAGTTTGAACAAGCATTTGCAACCGACAGGACCGAGAGCTAGATGTGTTGCAGAAGTCAAGATCAAATTGTAGCTTGTAGTTTGTTTAATGTAGTGATTGAGAGAAGTTACTAAGATTTGGCCTGGTTTCAGGAATGATCTATCCTATGTAAGACTTTATCTAAGTTAACTTAGGTTTGATAAGATGTTGTTTGAACTAGTTGAGAGATGAACGACAAAATCGTGCAACGCAATAGCAGGGGTACACTATCAAGGTTGTTTATGCTCAAGAGGATGATAACCAATTTTAGGCTCGCTATAGATTGTTTTAGGCAGGTTTGACTATTCTGGACTAGCAAAATCAGAGACTCATCTGATAGGATTTCTAAGACCATACAACAATATAACAGCTTTAGGAAAATAACAATTTTGTTTTGTATGAGTTGTTGCCTAGTATCGTATGACAAATGGGCATGTCCCGAACTACAAAGGATTCAGTGCAACTCTGTTTCGTACGACACAAGATTTAACTGAGGAAGAAAGACTTCTGGTTTCGTATGACAGAGGATTGAGCTCAGATGACAAATTAGAAGACTCATACAACACAGGATATGGTGCAGGAGGATAAATGATCAGGTTCGTATGACTGTTAACAGGATAGAGACAAAAATTCTGAGTTTTTCAATAGCTGAGTATGAAGACTAAGTATGACCAATTCTGAGATGGACTAATTTTTGACCAGGATAGACTAGTTTTGGACAAAATTTTGACATAGGGTAGACTAGTTCTGACACGAACAAAGTTTATCACTGAGTTGTTTGATTTGTTTTCTCCAGTTTTAGTATTCTAGTTTTAGTTTGAGGGATGAAAACACAGAAAACATGCAATATGAATAGTAATTCCAATCACAGCATGCAAAACCTATGGAAGTTGGCTTAGATAAGAAAACCTTTGCTTGTTGAATTAGGTACACACCCGATAGTTAATCAGAATACGGCCGTTGAGTCTCATGCAATAGATTCTCAACACTGTATTAGCCGACTCCAAACGCTAATGGGGGCACGATATGGCAAGTGTCTTGGGAGAGTTCTATCTCTCTTGCACAAAGATTATCAACCTTTTGGAGGTGAATCAGGTAGCTTCTAATTTTAATTGGATCTAGTAAGGGGTCCATTCTCCATTCGAGGTATAAACTCAATTAAGAGGTCTCCCAACCTTGAAAACCAAGGTTCAATATACCCAAAGGTACTAGGGAGAGTTATTTTCGAGCACTACTATTGACTTGATTTTCATCAAATCATGTTTATTTTATAGTGGGTTAGAGTACTTGGTGTTTAGCCGTCCCCACTTAGGTCGTTCCCCTCACATCGACGGTAACAGCTTTAAGAGTTTTTAAGCTCCTCGGGAGGGCAGGCCTACTAAAGATGTACAAATCTCAAACAAAGAAAATGCCTCAAGGGTCTAGATTTCTGATTGTCTAAAAAGATAAGAGCATACTCTCCTACCTCTCGGAATTTACTTAAAACACAAAATACAGATTTGTTCTTTAACCAAATAGCAAGTTAGGTGCCTAAAAATTAATTTAAAGAATACATGATGTTTGGTTGATTCTTCTTAGGCAACCTACAAAAACAACGTATCAGTAGTCATGTTGTTTTTATTCTTTGATAGGCGTATGTGTGATTGATAAAGTCTTTGACAAGCGTTCTGCAAGAAATTGTTAGGTTGTGAAAATATCAGGCAGACAGAAGATGATTCGGGGTTAGCGTCAATATCATCAAAATTTAATTCAAGAAAAACCCTAAAAAGTGAACCTTGCTTTAACCCAATAGAATACAGAATCGTACAACAATTATCATAGAATGAAATGACAAAAGGATTTTATCGTACGAGTCAAAACTGAGCATAGGACAATAGAAGATAAAATCAGATAATCAAAACAGTATGTTGTACGACACCATTTTCTGATTTGTACAACAAATAATAGGCTTCAATATAATGGCGTACGACAAATAACAAGCTTCAATATAATTTTCTACGATGCAGTGATACTACTTGTACAATATTTCGCAAAGATTGTACGGACGAAACCTGCAGGATAAAAAAATCATTTTGAGGCCGAAAAATTAGTTTTATGCCCCACAGTGGGCGCCAAAAATGTGTGTGAAAAGTGGACCTATATCTGTATTTGGAATACACAACACTTCAATTAAGTCATTAGATGCATGGTTAGTACATCAACAATCAATGAATAATAAACCATTACAAAGCGACCCATTGCCTTCTAGTAGATGAGAGATTAGATTGCTCTCAGATTGCTAAGCTATCCAGTGACTAGACGACACCTAAACGAAGGATTTTTAATCTATATGAACATGAATTCAGGCTAGATGAATGCAAGATTTATCTAGAGATGCATGATTTAAGATAGACATGCATGATTAATCTAACATGATTTAAGCAATATTAAGCTAGATGATTTAAACAATATGAAATAACTAATATGCAATATCTCAATGCAAATTCTCAATGAACCTAGAGCAAAAACAACATAATAACAATATATTCTCTAGGATCTTTGAATGAGAGATGAGAGCCTGAATTTATAGAAAATTCAGAAAGAAACCAAAGGCTGAGATCAAGTGATGATGAGCGGTCAAGATTTTCCAAGAGGAAGCGCAATCCAAGTGAATTGATGTGATTGGATGCTTTTCTCAGTTTTAAAGGAAGTTGAACTAAAATTAAGATAAAATTAGAAAAAATTGATTTATTCTCCATTTCATTCAATTTTGATATTTAATTGTTTTAATTGCTTTCTTTGAGATTATCTATCAATTTTTAATTTGTTTTTCAAGATTATCTCCAATTGATTTCTTTTCTCAATTTTTAATTCTCTTTTTTATCAATTAATTCCTCTTTTGATTTGTTTCCTTTTTTGAATATTTGTGCTCATAATTTCCAATTCCTCTTTTTTGATGATTTAATGGCAAATTGATTTATTTAATTAAATATGCTAGGATATTTAATAAAGTAAATAAGATAATTGTTTAAAATGATTTACTTGGAATGATCAATTAATTAAATCAATATTTAATTAATATCGAGTTATTGATTTGTCATGTGACATTTGATGATTAAATAATTAATTAATGTGCTGAAGATTCACTAGTACATTCGAAGCTGATTTTCGACGGTCGATTCTTGGATTTGCGACTAATTTTCATCAGAGTGCCAACAAAATTAGTTGTTGAAAACTTAGCGTCGGATTGGTCGACAATGCCATGCCCATCAGTAATACGACAATCCCATGGAGTCTGCCGACAGTCAAAAAAGTCATCGGAATCAGTAGATTTCATCGCAAAGCTGACAACGATTTGGAACTTTGCATCAACGGTGATGTTGTTTGTCCGACGCTTGTGTCGTCAGTCCATTCAGAGACATCGATGACCATCTGACTACGAAGTGTCATCACACATACAACATCCTCGTTGGATTTTTGTGTGGTTTGAGTCGGAAGTGCGACGACTCCAGACCATTTCACTGACGAGAACGTTGTATGTCTGATGATTACATCATCAGTCGAAAGCTTGGTATTTGTCGTAATTCCGACGATGATAATTTTTATCAAAAAAAATTATTATTATGCAATCATTGATATGTACAGCGAATGATATTCTATCCCCACCACCTACCAGTAGGGGTATAGGTTTGAGGCTAATATGAGGCACATGGTTTCAAGCTAATATGATCAGGTGCACCATGGTTGAGATGGTCCAAATCCCTAGTCTCACTCTATGACTAAGCTCATGCCATATCTAAATCAAAGACATCTCAAATACATCGTCGGTGAAAAGCTGCAAAATGCCATTTTCATACATAAGCAAGACATACACAATTGGGCACAATCACCAAGAGAATGGTAAAAAGTGTGTTTGAGATCATTGTCCTAATTGTGGTGTGGTCACGAAGAGATCACCATAAATTTTTCAACCTCTTCATGACCACACCACAATTAGGACAATGATCTCAAACACACTTTATTCTCTTGGTGATTGTGCCCAATTGTGTATGTCTTGCTTATGTATGAAAATGGCATTTTGTAGCTTTCCACTGATGATATATTTGAGATGTGTTTGATTAAGATATGGCATGAGCTTAGTCGTAGAGTGAGACTACGGTGTTGGACCATCTCAACCATGGTGTGCCTGCATATGTATATAGTTTTGTGTATTCATTAAAGATTTTCATTTAATTTTGAGCATTTTGGTTAACAAATCAGGGGTGCACTTTACATTCTTGTTGTTATCCAATTCACTTACTTTAGCTTTCTTTCTTTCTTCAGATTTGGGGTCTAGAACTCCTCCCTAAGCAGAGATTGTTGGTTTTGTCTCCCCTACTTTGGTTGGAGAGTTTCTTGCTATCTCTGGTAGTTTTCCCTCAAAGTTCAGCTTCTCTATTGGTCGGATTGCTATTTTCCCTACATTCTTCTCCAATTGCTCTTTCTCTTGTTTCCAAGATTTTTCCTTTGCCTTCTACTCAATGGCCCTTAGTTGTGCCTTCATGCCCTCTTAATGTCTTCACTGGGTTCATGTTTCCACAAAGACATTTCATCCCCCAAAATTGTTTGTTTTTTAAATGGGGACACCTTCAGAATACAGGGGCTTGTATGGGACGTCCCCCTACCGCCCCAGTGCAATCCAATGCCATCATCTTTGAGACATCTCTAGGACATCCTTGAGATGTTTGAGGGACTCCGAAGAGCCTCCTGACCATCCCAACAGCTTATAAGTGATTTAAAAAAAATAAGAACTTTTTTTTAAACTCCATGCCCAAGGTCAAACTGTCACAGCCTATGGGCCCCACCCAAACCCAACCAACTTTATAAAACTGCTTCCTAATTTTGTTTCAACTCACAAAAACAATGAGCAAGAAGCTGACAACTATGAATGTGAGAGTGAGAGTTGCAGGTGCTAGGTGAAAAAGTGAGAGTGTAGAGCAAGAGGGTTAAGGAGAAGTAAGAAGAGAAGTGATGCCAAGTTGCCAATTTGTAATGGTCTACCCTTGTTTTGAAACCAATTTATTTTGCACCTTTTCAACTATGCTTCTTGACAAACAGTTTACTTGAATGCTCTACTGCTAATTTTCAGTTTGTCTTTCTTGATTTTGTGAATGCCAATGTTTGTTTGCTAATACTTTTGAGATGGAATTTTGGCAAACAACATGCATGCACTGAAAGGGTTTCAATTTGGAATTGATAGTGCAGATATCACTTTATAATAATCAAGATTTGCATTCACTGAAATGATTTTAATCAACTAAAGAGAAATATTCATGACTTACAAGTAATAAAAAAACTTAGAAGGATGAGGCATATTCATCACTTACAAGTAATAAAAAAACTTACAAGGATGAGGCATATTCATAACTTTTGCAGTCCCACCTTGGATATCAACACTAGAAGCAACTCATATTGTTCGTGTACAGACAAGAAAATATGGGAGTTCATTATACCCAACAACTTATGGTGTTGTTATTCGTGTTGGCCCTGTTGAACCCTGCAATTAAGATTCAATATACATTATTCAATAAGATTAACTGTGCAACATAATGAAATATTGAAAAGTGTGTTATCTTGTTGAGCTTCGCTTGGTTTCGAGAATAGTTTAATATTCTCTACTTAACAGGGCCAACCACGTGAAGGTGGAATCTCATTTGGCTCCTCCCCCCCCCCCCCCCCGCAACATCACTCTAAATTCCTCGTTAACATCTTATAACATTCATTCATTCTTTCTTTCTACCATTAATAAAATATAGCATTCATTCATTAATATCACATAACATTCATTAACATTAATTAACACGCAACATTTATCAATATTAATTAACACATATCATCCATAACCATTAATTAGCACATAATTACATTCACTAACACATAAAAATCAGTCATTATCAAATAAGTTAGATTACAATCATTTCTTTCTTTGTTTTTTCTTTGAAGCTATGAAAAGACTAAGTGGAACATCGGTTTCTTCATCATTTCCCCCCTCTACAGATGTTCCGCCAACTGCTCGTAATCTCAAGGTATGCCTAGTCCTATACTAAGGATGAGGACATTGAAGCAAAGGGGGGTCCTCTGCAATAACAAAGAAATGGGTTAAATTCAAAAAAAAATTATTATTGTTGCAAGTATTTCATTAATTTAGAGAACATAATTGTTGTGCTCTTTACCTGATGGGGCCACATCATTTTGTGTAGCCTCAACCTCAACATACTGAACACCCTCTAGATCATCTGGAGTTGAAATACTAAAGGTTACATTAATGTTGAACACCAATTGCAATTATATTTATTTAAAGCAATAACAGTGGTCCTCTTTACCTGAGTGGGGAACATCACGTTCTTGATGTTGTGTACCCAGATCATGCTCCACTTGCTCACCACTGACTACATGCTCTAAAATATTAACAAAAAAGGTTACATTAATTACTACTCTAATTACAAATTAAGATGTTTAATTGTATTAATAGCTAAATAAATAAATTTTAATAGCAAATGAATACCTCCACTACTGGGATGCACATCCGGACCTTCATATGCAAGTGGTGTTTCATGATTAGTAGGCTGCATTCCAATGACATGCACATTGTTATCATTGCTTGCTTATTTAAAACAAATATAGTCACTTTATGTTGGAACTCAACATCAATTAGATTATTGGTAAAGTATTCAATTTGAAACAACTTCCATTTAGCATATTTACCTATGTGACGGATGCACTCGAATGTTGTGTATGCCCACTCAATTCTCATAGCCGATCAGCCATGGTTGAATAGCCTTGCTGGTAGGTAATTCTCTTGTCATCTTCTATGGGTGCTCTATTGAATTCAGAGCCCTGTATTTTTGCTTGGTACCATGAATTTTGCTTGCATTGTTTGATAAAAAAAAAAATGTTTGCAATTTATTAATATTTTGATGCAATATTTCATTTACATGAGATACTTACAATTCGTGCAACAAGTTTCATGTAGCCACCAAAGTCGAGTTTGTGTTGCCCATGCTTTTCTTGCCTTGCCTTGGTTGCCTTTAACGTGTCACTCAGTCTATAAAAAGTTTGAAATATGTTAGATTATATAAATATAAAGAGTAATTAATTAGTACATAATTACATTCTTAATAGTATCCCGTACCTTCTTCTAGCGTCTAGTGGTGTATTTCCTTTTTTCCTTTCAATTCTCTCCTTGGCATCCAAAATCAA
Organism: Cryptomeria japonica; assembly: GCF_030272615.1. NCBI lineage: Eukaryota > Viridiplantae > Streptophyta > Pinopsida > Cupressales > Cupressaceae > Cryptomeria > Cryptomeria japonica. The sequence continues at coordinate 60,928,057 of NC_081408.1, read as the reverse complement.
GTCCTTCCACTCCCTCTCTGGAATCATGAGGGGACACTCATACTTTAGGTTCCTCTCCAAATGGGTCCTGTATTGGTCCATCGCATACTTTAGATATGTGCCATCTTTTTCAAGGAGCTTGGTTTTGTCAAAGGTGTCATTTCCAAACCACTCAACCATTTGGTTTGTCAATTCATCTTTTAACCTTTTTTCTTGGTCATTCCACCTTTTAAAGCAAAAACAAACCTGTTAGATTCAGAAATGAATTGAAGCTACATTTAATACACTTCAAGAAATGGATCAAAGAAAAACTATTCTAGCAATGATATGAAATCAAAAGTGGATTAGGGTTAGTTCACATATGATGTACCACCTTTTATGTATGGTGGCCCCAAATATCTGCAATGCAATGTCACTAAGATGTTTATAGAAAATATCATTGCCTGCAAAAAATTCATGGGATCATTAGTCCAAAACGAGTGATCATAAAGTAAATTACAATTAGAGTATGTATAATAATAATTTTAAAGTACCTGGAACCTTTTGTATCTTTAAGGGAATCATTTCTTCGACGCTCACCACCAATAAGGCCTGCAACGTTCCCATACTAGCAATACGAGAAGATCCAGGAAATGATGGTATGTTATCAATAGTAGTCGCCTCTGGCACATCCTCATGTGCATCTCCTCCTGCAAAAAATGAATCCACTATGAAATGGCATTAGAATTCAAGAAAGAATGCTTGAAGGGAAATAAACACATGACAGAAGATAGAGCAAAAGAGGGATCTACCAACAGTGGGTGGGCCAATATGATGTGCACTAGAGGATGTCTGCATGCTACATGTTTTTGACATTGCAGTCGGTAATACAGGTGAGGGTAACCTCTGATGAGGCAGTAGCGACATTTGTACAGTAACATTGACAGCACCTAAAGAATAATACATTAAATATATCAAACATTAAATATATGAAAAGTGCAAGAATTGTAAACAAGGATGAACCTTTATTTTGAAAATTGATAGTATCAAGTATGATGTGTTTTGGGTACTTGGAGTGATAAGCCAAGCAAGTGATAATACAAGAAAATTGTCATCACCTGAAGATCCTGCAACACCCTGATCGTGGGAACGAATTTGATGAGGGTGGATAAATTGTTGTAAAAACAATACGTACATATTTTAGTTAATGACATAAAAGAGAATAAAATATAAACCATTATTGAACTTTTGTTATAATTAAAGCTTTCATTACTTCTTACTTGCAAGTTTTCTACTATCCAAAGCAATAATTCTACCCTCTCTCATATCTCATCAGTGATAGGATGCACGACTTCCAAAGCAACAATCTCTTTTCTAATTTTTATAAGAGGCATTTTAAAGAATTTCATAAGGTGTGTGGGATCTTTAGGGTCATCATCGCTTAACCCTAATGATTCCACATCCCTAGAAAGGTGCTCAGGTACTACAACTCCCTTTCCCTTTCCCTGAACATCTGTTTGTGTCAAGAATATCATTAACAATTACAAAATTAGTATAAATCACTAAAAAAAGAACATAATAATGTAACAGTTTGCTTCTATCTAATTTGTATAATTACAATGAGGTTTGCCTGCTCGGTAGAAGTGTTGCAAGCTACATCCCTGTCTGTGACATGTGATGGATCCATGTCAGCCTGTGACAAAGAAAAAATATAAAAAATGTTAGCGAAATTAAACCAATAGACTTAGCAAAAAAACTTCATAATAAAATGGTATATTGGATTCATTAATTGGAGGTTGGTTAATTTAAATGGCATATAGTACGTACCACCCCCATGATATTAACTGTGTTTTTATCTATATGATTCAAACTGTAATCGATTAGAAGCTCTTCGCCTGCACTTATTGATTTTATCACACATAAAAATACATGATTTTCCTCGCGCACCTCAAATATGCAATTGGGTTGTTTATTACTTGACCCAGGTCACATACTATTTATAAAACCTACAATATTCCCTATTGCTTTTGGCTGACCATCAATGTATATAACCACTCATTTACTTTGGTCATTATCTTTATGTTGTATATAATTTGCTGACAGTGCATACCTACACATACTTTTTTTATATTTAACAATCTGCATCAAATGATTGTAATTGTAAAAAGGTCCAACAAACTCCATCAATTCAGAAACTCTATTATAACAGATCTTTATGTCGTCCAAGGAAAATAAGCCTAAACCATATAACGATGAAGGTGTTATGTGATATATCCTATTGTTAACACAAAAATCGGTGTTTATTGGAGGAAATTCCTTGGGCACCCATTTTTCCTGTAGATGTCTATACCTCAGTGGCACCTCAATGTCGCCTTTGGTCTCATCATCATAAGAACATGACCCCCTTTGAGCAAGGAAAAATTTCATGTGTTTATTGAATTTTCTTCTAATCTTTTGACCTCTTGTTGATCTCCCTATTGTAGACCTACTACACGTGTCACTTTCATATTCTATTACTGCATTTTCCTCACTCAACGAAGACAGATCTGACAAATACCTATTTAGGGGTACCTTTACTCCATGAAATGAGAGAGTTAATTGGTAATGAGAGAGAAATTTTGCAAATGAGGGTAATGTTGATGAAGAAGTCAGCCCTAAAGTTGATTTTGGGATGAAAATTGGAATAAGTCCAACCGAGATCTCAAGTGTTGATAACTGTATTAGACTTGCTGCTAATGTTGAGGTTTGAAAAACTGAGGAAGTTTGTTTTCCAAGTAATTTTAAAAAAATAAACTGTTTCTATAGGGTGTATTGATTAGTTATACTTGTCCATCCATGAGACTGTGCAGGATCCTCATCGAAGGGGTTCAAGGTCCTGTACAATGTAATTCAATTATCTTATGTTAGCTAAAAATTGCATAGTACACAACATGAACAACATGAACTTTGTAGACAAAAAGAGTATCAAATAATAAAAAGATGTTGTCATCAAAATCATTGTAAATTTTTTAATTCCTTACCTTTACTTTATGTAGACTATGCAGGATCCTCAACTAAATGGTTGATGATGTCTGTAGTCAACGACCTGTTCCCACCAAGGGTGACAACATCACACAGGGACTATACCTGAAATCAACACCATCAATTAAGAATCATAAGCATTACTACATTTGTAAGTTGATAAACAATAAATACATATGTATCATAAGCATCAGAAGCATCACATGATGTGTCATCATATATATAATTGAGCATCACAATTAGCATCACATATCATGTGTCACCATAAACATGTAATCCAACACATATGTATCATAAATCACCATCCATCACATAGGTAATAAACAATGCACATTCTATAAATAAACACAAAGTTCAAAAAATGTCACATGCATCATCATACACATGTGATCCATCACATATGTATTTTAAATCAACATCCATCACATAGCTAATAAACAATCCAATTTCCATAAATAAACATAGTTTAAAAAATGTCACATAAATAGTCACTCTCCCTATCTCCATCTCCATATTAAAAGGTGCATCATGCATTAATTATGTAATGGCATTAGAATTCAAAACATAATGAATTAATTATGTAAAAAAAATTCTATCAAGAATTCAATATTAAATAGATAATATACTAATCGCATACCTCATACATTTCATTCTTCATCATCGTGAACATCAAGGTCATCATCGCCAACATCATCATCATCATCATCATCATCATCATCAACAACAACAACAACAACAACAACATCTTTGCCATCATCATCACCATCATCACCATCACCATCACCATCATCACCATCACCATCACCACCATCACCATCACCATCACCATCACCATCACCATCATCACCATCATCATCTTCTTCTTCTTCTTCTTGTTCTTCTTCATCATCATTTAGAAACTGTCGATCGTGATCATCATCCACTTCATCTTCTACTTCTTTGGTATCTTCTTCTTCGATATCTTCTTCTTCCATCACATTATACTTTATTGGCCTTCCTCTTGGATCATGTCTAACAACAAATGACCAACCCGGTTTATGTGGAACCTCTGAGTAAAATACTTACTCACATTGGCTTGGAAGAACATAGGGCTCAACCCCAAATGGTTCAAATGACCTTGTATTTAGCATTATAAAACCATAATCATGTTCAATAACAATTCTATCAAGATCATTTTTATTCAATTGTAGCCTGTACCATTTGACGATGAACAAAACTAATTTGAAGGAATTAAAGTCACACTCAAGTATATCATCCAAAATGCCATAGTATTGATTTTGAGACTGTTGAGGATGTATGTCATTTCTCGATGAAATATTTGTCACCTCAAAGACTGCAGTGATGCCAGAATCACAAGTTTTCTTCGTGCCATCCAACTTTTTATGCAAAATTTATGACCATTGCAACACATAGCGTTCTGGTGTTTGACCTATGATATGTCAAACATGTAAAATTTATTGCATTGTGAGTTGATAAACATATGGGTGATTAATAAATTTATACGTACCTGTTTATCTCTTAAACCATATACTAAATCAATTTCCCTTTGCGTAACATTGGAAACTCCATTACGATGTGCTTCTTTAACCAATGAAGCCACACCTTCCCATGTTAACGTGCGTCCAGATTGTTGACAACGTTCAATCCATACCATCATCCAATCAAGATTTTTTGCAATATACAAATGTAGTGCTTCCCACTCTCGCCCAACTGTACAAAAAATAAATAGATATTTTACAATCAATTTATTTTGAAGATTAAGAATTAATTAACTACAATAACATCTTATAATTACCTCTCACTTTCCTCAATCTACCTTTCCCCATCAAGTACTCCCCTTCAAATTTGTTAATGGTGTTGGGATCCCAAATGCGATCCACGTGGATCTTTGCTGCAAACTTAGGAAGATATTCAGAAATGTACACCATAGTCTGGTATACCATATATCCCTCCACCATAGAACCCTCAGGATGTGCTCTTTGTCGAACCAAAGCCTTCAAAAATTTCAAGTCTCTCTCAACCATCCACATTGACCTAGTGTGTATGGGTCCACACAATTCAATCTCCTCAACTTGGTGTATGAGGTAGTGTTCTTGTGCATTGAAAAAAGTTGGAGGTAGACACTTTTGCATTTCACATATTAAATGAGGAATTTTTCTCTTCCAATAATTTATATCATCTTTATGGATTTCTTTACATGACAACCACCTACAAGGTATTCAAGACGCAAAAAAATATATTACATAACAAGTAAAATAAATCGCAAATATAATATATATACAATGAACTGAACAAATATCACTACTTACCTCATATATTTTCCAAGATCATATATGACTTGCAAGACATTATTGTCGAAGACGTCTGGGAGAGAGAGGTAGAACGCATTGCAACAATTATAAAATTATCTTTTCATTTTTTTGTAACATAATGAAAAGTGCACGTATGTGCAGTACTTAAATACATACTAAAAACACAAGAACATGAATTACCTTAATGAAGGTATGCCAATCATGTGTTTTCATCCCTAGCCCAAATTCACTTTTCTTTGATATGAGATTGTTTATGTTCACAGCAAATCCTATGGGAAATCAAATTTTTCATATGACTTCTTTTATAGCATTGCTTTCTTGGTCTGTTAATAACCAAGGAAGCTCACTTATATTAATTTGGTCTCCATGGCTATTTGATTGAATGACATTTATCATTGCATGATTGGAATCCTGAATGTCACTACATATTTTCACATTTTTTTCTTTGTCACGCCTTCCATCCAATATTTTCCATACTGTCTTTGTTATATTTTTTCCAATATGCATACTATCAAACAAATGAACAATTTGTAACTGTTCGTAGTAGGGCAACCTCCTAAATTGTCGGGGATAACTTTTTAGTCCCTTAGGAAGGTGGTCATTTATGCCTTCACAACCTTCATGATCATCAATCATATCATCAGTAAACAAAACAAAATAGAAAAGATGTTTTATGACAAACCAATACATGGAATGGCATTACCTTGATGATTAATTCTATTATATTCCAACTTCCATAGGTGAGGTTTCATTCTTCATGGCTTTGATGTATTCTCTTCTTTCCCATTGAAAATATGTTTTTCAGTATTTCGATACTTATGATTTTTGTGGAGAAAGTGCCTATACTCATCAAACACCTGCTTTCCTAAACTTTTTGCATGACGAGATTTCATCTTTGGACCACAAACAGGACATGCAAATTTTCCCTTTGTTTGAAGACCTACAAGATAATGTATAATTGGATTAAATATGATAATTTTTTGAATTATAATGTTCATGCACAACTTAAACACTATAACATACCACAAAAATGTGTTAGCCCCGGGGCATCGTGTATTGTCCATAGAAGCATCGCACGGAATTGAAATTGTCTTTTTCCTGTTGGTCTAGAGACGTCACACATAGTGACACCATTCCATAACTCCAACAACTCATTGATAAGAGGCTCGATATATACATTCATATCTTTAACTTGGTACTTACCTAATCGAATGAACAAAAACATTACATAATTATTATGACCATTTTACTGCAATATTTATAATTAAATTTAGACAACTATATTTAAATGATAAAATACCTGGAACAATCATTGCCAACATTATATGCTCCCTCTTTATTGACATCCATGGAGGAATGTTATTGTTGATAACAAAAATAGGCCACATTGAGTAAACAGATCTCATCTCTCCAAATGGATTGACACTATCCGCTGCCAATGAAAGCCTGAGATTACGAGGTTCTTCTTTAAAGTGTGGCCACTTTTCCTCTATGTCCATAAATGTTGAACCATCCGTAGGCATTCGAATAATGTCATCTCGACTTCTATTGTGTGCATGGTAATCCATAAATTGTGCCAAGCTAGTGCACTTGAATAATCGTTGCATACATGGAATAATGGGAATATAGCGAAGAACCTTGCGAGGAACCCTTTTTGTTATTTGATCTATTCGATATCTACTTGTAGACACCTAAAAATGGTCAACGCTTGCAAGGTCATACTTTAACATTTGCGCATTGCCTCATTTTAGGTTTTTGTGTCATGTTAACATTTTCTCCTATGTCACGCACTTGGTCTTTATCATTTGCGAGCATTGAGTCCTTCTTCTACATTCTTCATCTGTCTCGCTTTCGAATTTGGTCTTGTCGACAACAATATTTAGTCATGATTTTGGTCGATCTTTGTCCTTGTCAATCTTGTCATATTGCGATCGATTCGTCATTGATCCTTGTCCTTTTTAATCATGTCAATTTGGTCAATTTGTCATTGATTTTTGTCAACCAATCTCAATCAAATCATTTATCAACACTAGTCATTTATCAATTCAAAATCATGATCGAATCGATATCAACTATCCTTTGTCAAGACCTAATTGTCATCCTTGCATTTCTAATTCATCTTCCAAGGTTTTATGATTTGTTCATTTAATCTTGTTTGGCATTTTCCCTCTAGGTTAAATAATTTATTTATTTATCCTAAGTCTTCTTGTCACAATTAAATATTTATTTAATTGGCTAACTTATTCCTCTTTTTGTGAATTAATTAATAAATGACAAATTATTAATTAATTTACCTAATTTTCTAATTTCCATTATTTCTAATTTTCTAAATTTCTAATTTCCTATTTTCATTATTTTCTAATTCTTAATTTCCACCTATTTTTAATTTCCACCTAATTAACTTGTCTCTAGTTCTCCCTATTTTTGTGCTTCATGTGTCATACTCTTGACATAGCAAGATGTCATAAGGTTCTAGTTCTCTAAGCTTTGCATTGGTAATATGTCATAATTTATGACATAGAAGGTGTCATAACCTTCTTATTTTCACTCATTTTTCCCATTTTGAAATCAATTGCCAAAATATCAATTTCATGCTAAATTTGATCCTATCTCCAATTTATCTATAAATTGGATGATCTTCATCAATCAAGGCTAATAATTAATAATTAATAATTAAGAATTTGCTAATCAGATTATCGAATTTATGCTTCTAGTAATCTTGATCAATAATCAATATCCATCTTGCTTTCAATTGTGTGTGTGCACTTGTAGGTGAGATCCACAATCCAACCATTTGAAGAGGAAAGAAGAACAATGGAGCCGCATGAAGGAGTGTTCAAGTCATGTTTATGGTTTGCATAATCTATTGTTTTTTAATGTTTTTATTTCATGTCTCTATTGAATGTTGTTTAGGATAGATTCATTGCATTCTAGCCTTTCGTGATTAGACAATGATTGATGAATATGTTTCTCTTGTTTGTGATGATTTCCTATTTCCTATGCTACACTACTAATATGACATTCAGGGAATTCAGTTCAAAATTCATGTTGTTTGTGATATATAATATGATCATTGGGACAAGCATCTATTGCTTGATACTCCATTCCAATAGCTTTAATAACGGCAAATAATTCTCGGTATGAGCGAGGTAGAATATTTGATGGTGGTAACAAAAACTCACCTATCAATCTACAACAAAAAAATATAATTTGTTATAATAAAGAATATTAATGGTACAACATGATTCATAGTTTATTATGACATATATGACATACCTTAACATATGTGACATTGTTATGTTGGATAAACCATTCATAATCTTCAAGTTCACCAACAACAATACAGCGGAGAGAAGAGTTGCCTGCGAGCCTTCATAAAGGGCCTCAGATGCCTTCTCAAGTAGAGGGACATCATGAAAAACATCAAGGTCATCTTCATCATCATGATCAATTGTGCGAGTACTAAATGAGTCATGGATCAATGTATTTGTACCATCATCTTCAATTGTGTTTTCTGAATCATGATCATCATCTTCCATGGGATCATTATCTTCAGCTTCAATATTCACACCTCCATGTTCGTCCACTTCAAAAACCATATTCTCAAGGTTGTGTTGATCCATACCATGTGCTCTGGGGTGCTCGACTTGTATAAAATTGATAAACATAAATAAACCGTGATCATGATATCATCATCACGTGATTTATTATGTACATAAACTGTCAAAATGATATAATGAAAAACTTACCAATGGATGATAATCATGTCCACCTTCAATGTGACCATGCAACCTACAATGTTTCTTTGTTGTTTTGATTAGAATTCTTCGAGTCTTTAACCCCTTACAAATTTTGCATGGACAATAACATTTTCCATCACCTTTTCTTTACAAGTTAGACCATAATCTAGCAATTGTCTCCTTATTTTGTTGTTCATTGATATTGTCTGACATGGTCTTTCTTCACAGGCAAAAAAATTGGGCTATAGAACTAGTTATATAGAAGTTGAAATGTTAGTTATGAAATCACGTTTCAGTATAATATACCAAATCAAATTACTTGAAAATAGAAATTATCATTGAACAAAGCATCTTATTGAATTTAGATTTCTAGTTTGCTTATGGTACATCACACAACATGGAAAACAAGAAATACTCAATAAATAACAAGATTCATTGATCTAGTATTATCACAATCTACACTTGGCCTTCAATATTTTCTCCTCCTAACATTGTTTATCCATTACCTGTCAAGTACAGAACTCTAAAACCCGTGGCTATTAAAATGCATAAGACAACATTATAGCATCTTATAATCATCTGTTATAAAACCAAAGCACTTGGGAGTGATTCTTTTGTTTGTCACAGTCTAGGAAAATGGTGTCTACTGGAGCCTTGAATAACTGACTAGAAAGATTTTTAATTCCTTTTCTTTTTCCTTCTGATTTTTGCACTGTCACTTCCATCCTCCGAGTCAGATGCCCTCGCCCTTTTCTTTCTTCTTGTTTTTTCATACTCATTGTCATGCTTTGAATTATTTTTCTTTCTTGGTGACTCCTTACTGCTCTCACTGTCAGTTTCACTCTCAGAATCTGAGTCTGATGTATCAGAATCTGATGAACCTACTGAACTAGAAGAATCGTCATTAGAGGTAGATTCATCTGACTTGGGAATAGACTTTTGCTTCTGCCTTACAAGCCTTGGAATATTCTTCAAATACTCACGTAAACTCTCAGTGATACCACCAAGACCAATAGAAGTAAAGAAATTGATAGGAAACCATGAATTTTTTGGATTGTCCTTTGGAAAAATTGAATCAAAAGACTCCTACATTGTTGGATCGTTCAACCTTTCATTAAGCAACAATATACCAAGCTGCTCTGCCAGCTCCTGGAAGAGAATCTTTATGAAAATACGGGAAGAGGAAGTAGTATCTTCCTTTGTTAGACATATATAAGCAAGATAATGCCATGGAAGAGCATCTGTGCCAAGTAAGTGGGCAAAAAACTTTGCAACATTATGTAGTTTATTTGTTTCCAGTCTGTGTATCATAGAATATTGTTGTACAAAACACTCATCAAAAAATTCCTCATAAATTTTATTGATCATACAGAATCTTTACCCAAGAAGACCATAATAACAAAGGTATGTTCTCTCTTGACTGCAGCATTCTAACAGCATGATGCACAATTCCATCTCTTGACCAGGTTCAAGATTGATCTTTAGTAGCTTATGATCAGCTTCCTCAAAATCAACACTTGGCATGATTGTCAAATAAATTATATGTCTTAAATTGACTAAGTTTGTCTCTATCTCATCCTGTATTCTCAGTGCTTCCTCACCTTCCTCTTCATCATCATCATCATCACCTGAATCATTCTCCCCTTCCACTTCATCTGAAGAAGCATCTCCAAGGATATCTTTCTTCAGTTTTTCATAGGTTGCCTCATGCTCTAAGAAATCAAGAGCTAGCTTGAAAACATCCAAACCAACTTCTTGATCAAGTTCATCTTCTAGGAAAACTTCATGTGTTAACTAATCTTCTTGCTCTACAAGGTCCAATTCTGGACGCATAGCTAGATGACCCTCAAAATAGCTTTGCGAATTGCAAAAAGGCCTTTAATTAAAAATTGTACTCGTTTGTCAATTTCCCCCTCATGGACAATACCTCTAAATCTTTCAAAAATCCCATATAGACCTTTGGGTGAAAGGTCTTGCAACAAAGAACCACATTCTTTTACGAACCCAATAGCAACCTCTACACTGTCATCTGTGGGGTTCTCTAGTAAAAGGGTGAGAAGTTCCAAGGCAATGATCTCATGTGCAACTTGTTGATTCACTAAATGAGCTATGAATTTGGTTGTTGCTATCAACATGTTCTTGACATTGCGTTTGTATGCCCTCTTAAGCTACAAAATAATTCTTCGCAAAAGCAGATTACCAACTTCAGGAAATTTTGTATTTACCACAGCAACCAACGCAGAAAAAATATATGTAAATCCAGGGGATGCCATTTGGGATTTCATACAAGACCTACAAAATAGACCCCTCCCATGGATGAGATTCTCCACAAATAACTCTGGAATGATGTTCTTGATGTTAGATGCATTTACCTTGTTTACTAACCCATTGATACTCTTCCGAAGGGCATCCCATGTCATGCGCTGGTATTCCGCACTGCTCTTGTCTTCCACATCTTTCATCATTTGAGCCACCTTAAATGGGGGAATGTAAACACCCCCACTTCTTCCAACACCCTTCTCAGCTCCTCTTACAGCACCTTCACCATTCCCATTCTGAGATGGAGTAGACAACAACACCAAAAGTTTTCACTTCCATTGCCTCTCTATCCCTCTTGTTTCCAAAAGCCCCTTTACCACTTAATTCATGCTTATTTATGTACATAAACCCATCAAGAAGCATAAGTTTTTACATATAAGCTCGCCCAAATATTTTACAGTTATTTTTTATCAAGATTCCCTCAGGAGCTGGCAGATCCTACTTCCATACTTTAATTTTGTTTTCTCAAAGGACAATCCTAAAAATCCATGCATTACAAACAACTTTTTACACCTTTGTTGGTTGTGGTGGCGTCACAGAGAGTTTACATCAATAAATGAATAACATGCCAATGCTTTTAATGTAGCAGTAGAAGTCTATCTCTTATTCAATATCTCTAGTGAAACCCCCATGGTCTTTTGTTGGAGTAGAATTTGTTATATTCTAGAAAGGGTCTTGTCCTTTGTTGATGGGATATTCATCTACCTCAAGAAATAACTATTCTTTTCTCCAACAAGAAGTGGAACTAAATGAAGATCTAGCACCATGAAATGAATCCTCAAAAGGATTACTATAGTTAGTTTTGGTAGATAATGATCTGGGTAAAATAGTAATGTGGCTTTAGGAAACATTATGTACAAGCTTAGCATACTCTAACAACTTTGGTGTGACATGCTACATCCAATTAAGTCTTCATCAGTATCTCTATTGTGTTTATGGATTGGGATTCAATGTACTCTTTTTATACATAGATTTTACTTTCAACTGAGGAGTTTTGTATGTACTTACTTGTCTTTCGATTATATCCCTATTTCAAGAATTTCTTCTATCAACAAATCATTTGTTGTAAGTTGTACAAGTGGAAGTTTGAACATGCCTTCCATACTAGCCTTGTTGATACGTTCAACACCATCTTGTGCAACAAATCTTTAGAACTCCACTATTTCATTGAAGAGTGAGTAGTAGGGACAATCTAGGACACTTACAGAGGTTTTGCAAGAGAGATAAATAGACCTAAATATTATGGCTTAATAATGATCAATGGTAAACAGATAAGATACTCTCAATATCAAAATGACTTTCTCAATTGTCTTTACTAGAAATGGATAGATCTGCTAATAATTGCTTTATGATTTTATGTCAACTTTAGACTCAATCCAAGAAGAGCTAGAACTAATATGCGATATCTAGATTTATGATCTCTATAATATAACAATCCCATAATTATGTTTCCACGCATCTATACCACAACACAAACATCATGCTAGTGTTCAGCCATAGCAATTGATATCCTAATTATAAAATGTGAAATATGTACATAACTATGAATAAAGATTAAGAAAAACAAAGAAAGATGCTTATTGCAAACATAAATGACTAATGGACAAGAATTGAATTCATTGTAGATAGTTTTGAATATCAAATTCACTTATTTGTGTGCATTTAGTAACTCATGTACTTGTGGCCAACAATTTATCTCTTTCATAAAGTAAACACTTATCAATAACATTAAATGGCTGAGTAATTATGTTTTAGTTGAAATTGAAAATAAAATATTTTATTTCAGGATAGCTCACACTATTCACTATCATGTTTTAGACTCTCGATTTTGTTAGTAGTGGTTTGATGTCTTTGGAGCTGATCATTGCATTTCTTTAGTTATGTTTGCTAGTGTACTCCCAGCCTATGCCAAAATGGGAGCTTTGGAACAGGGTATGGACATCCATCAAAGCATAATGGATAGAGGAATTTTGTTAGGTGTTGTACTTGCAAATGCCCTGCTTTACATGAATGCAAAATGTGGAAACATGGAAAAGGTTCGTGAATTGTTTGATACAATGTCTCAAAGAGATGTGATCTCATGTGAACAATCAACACGCATGTATATGCGAGGAAGGGATTGCTACTACAAAATTGAACGCTCACTCCTCAATCACAGTTCTATGGTCTTACAAGATTGACCAATTTGCATTAAAAACTAGGACAATTAACCACCACATGTATATTTTTTGCAACATGAAATTAAAATCTAGGGCAATTTGAATCTACCTCCTACGCGAGATTGCAAGCAATGCCACAAATGCCTTCAATGCAAGTTTGATGTTCTTGGGGGTTGAAGTCGCCACGAACGCCTACATGGGATTGCAATGCACAAATGAATTCCCATCTTCTTCTATTTTAAGTAATGGTCGTTGTCGTCGGAATTACGATGAACTCGAGCACTTTTTTGAAAAAAAGAAAATTCTCATTGCTAATGCCTTATTTGTTGAAACCAAATGGCAAATTTTTGTCGAAATTACGATGAATTTGGGCATTTTTTCAAAAAAAAATCAAATTTGGCCACAATATACCTTCTCCGTCGGAAACCTTAGTCAGAAATCTAGTCCAAATGTATTAGTGATTGATTTAATTGCCTTTGGTTAGGACCTTGGTGACGTTGTCGAGATTAGGGGCTCATGGTTTAGATGACCATTTTTAGGGTATTACAATATTAACACATAAGACATCCTAGAAATACATCAATAGGTCCTATCCACACGTTACATTAAAGTAGGTCCATAACCTAGATCAACTGGGACCAAGTATAGTGTAGACACCTAAAAATGTCTCATTGATCATGTACTAATTATTCCTCTAATTGATTAAATAACCTTTATTATTTAATTAATTTAATTAATCTATTTCTTCTAATTTCATATTTCCTCATCATCTTATTAATTATTATATTTTCCTATTCTTTAATCATTTTAATCATTTTCTAATATTAATTAAATAATTATTATTTAATTAATTCTGATTAATTCCCCAATTTAAATAATCTTTATTATTTAAATAAATTGCTAATTATTCAATTTCTATCTCTGATCATCTAATCATTCAACCCTCTTCTAAATATTAATTGAATATTTATTATTTAATTAATTATGATTTAATCCTTTAATTTAAATAATCTTTATTATTTAATTAAAATCCATTTCTAAATAATTAAATAGTTTCTTTAAATTATTTCATTAGTTAATTAATTCTTCAATTCCAAATCCCCAAATTCTAATTTCATTTAATTTCATATTCTTCTAATTTCTTCCAAATTCAATTACATGTGCATGATTTCAAAAACCAAATTGAAAATCAAAGTCAAGTTCTAAATATATTCAAATACTAAATTCAATTAATAAATTCAATTATTTGAATAATATCTGATGCAAAGATTAAATTAATAATCTAAATCTAAATGCAAGCACATGCTAAATCAATTAATTAATTAAATCATTTATCTCTTCAACTTCTATTTCTATCTTTCAGTTAGCTTTTTCTAAATTAAGCTCTCTATGTCATCCTCTTTATTTCCTCCAAGCATTCTTTTTCTTCCCTCAATCATCTTTTTCTCAATCATTTAACTCAATTAATCTATTCAATCTATTGAGTTTCACTCCTATAATCAGCAGTTCAACTATCAATTTTTATTTGAGCTCACCTGAGTTTGTTAGGATTCCCACAGATACTGAGAGGGGGGGTGAATCAGTATCTAATCGGTGAATAGTATTTCTTAAGTTAAAACATGCAGAACATAAAATAGCAGTATACCGGTATGCAAGAATTAGTGCAATAAACAAAATCAGAAACATCCACATGAAAAGAACACCATAACACAAGATGTTTAACGAGGAAACCCGGTGTGGGAAAAACCTCAATGGGATTTGTGACCCACAATATTCACTTACTGGCCAATAAGAGAATATTACTTACAATAAGGGCCTGCACATGCAAGAAGGCCAACTGCCTAGAGCTCACTGCTCTACAATAGCATCTCCAATGCCAAATTCAGTACCGGTTCTAACTCTGTTCTTTACATATACCCTTGACCTATAATTCGCACATTAGGTTTGCCTAATAATTTTCTTTATGCTCTCTTACTTACACACTTAAATGTCTACAATGATCTCCTTTATATACAAGAGTCATTTTACAATTTGCCAAGTCGGCTTACAATAATAATCAAAATATTACATATC
The DNA here is from genome assembly GCF_030272615.1 of Cryptomeria japonica. Lineage (NCBI taxonomy): Eukaryota > Viridiplantae > Streptophyta > Pinopsida > Cupressales > Cupressaceae > Cryptomeria > Cryptomeria japonica. The sequence continues at coordinate 60,912,475 of NC_081408.1, read as the reverse complement.
AAAAATCCTGTCGGCCTCTATGCCAGTATACATCTTTTCTTCTATGTCAGTGTCGGTGTAGAGTGATCTTGTTGATGCTAGTGCACTGTCTTGCTTGTGTAATGCTTTGTCGGTATGATGTCTTGCCAGTGCCATAGGATTGCAAGGTTGCCATCAATGACAAAACCTTCAATCATACACAATGTTTCATTGGAGTGTCCATATGCCAACAGAGTTCACACCTCTTGATCAATCTATTCCACCTTTCAATCAATCTCATCCAATTTTCTATAAATTGAGCATCCAATCTCCATTTTCAACAATCACGAACTTTGAATCTTTGTGTCACTTGTAGGTTACCAGCGCAATATTTGAGAGCCATCATACCATGAAGAGGAGAAGAGCAATGGAAGCTCTACACAGTCACGGAATAGGGAGTTTTTATTGATTTCATTTATAATTCCTATTTTGCTTGGTTGTGTTATTTCATTGTATTCTTTGTTAAATTCTGATTAGGATAGGGATTCATGATTTCCCTTGTTTCTAATTGATTACTTTGTTAATAGAAGATGAATTTTGCATCCCACATTTTGGTGAACCCGATGTGAACTAACAGTAATTTAACCTTTTCTGTGTTCTGTGTTATTTTTGCAAATTGTGCAGATTTTTCATTTTTTTCAGGTTGCATGAATTTCGAGAAAAGATTTTCCATCATGCAATCGAGCTTACATCATCACACAATTGCATAGATAGGATCGCGCATTCAAGCCTTCAGGGTCACGCATTCGTTCAGACAGGGTCACGCAATCACCCTGTCTAGATCACGCAATCGCCCTTTTGGGATCATGCATTCGCAGGAAGCTTTGCTATTTAATTTTTTCTTTCATCTATTATCTGTTCTATTTAATTCTGTCTTAAAATTGGTCAATCTAGGATCAAATTGCTTTTTATTTCATAATTTGATTAACACTATTTATGGCAAGAAAAGTTCAGTTCAAGATTTTAGGTGCAAGAAGGATGAAATAGCAAAGGGGAGAAGCCAAATGATATCAAAAAGTTCTTCAGTGCTACGCAATCGGCTAGATACCATCACGCATTCAATCTGTTAGATTTACGCATTCAGTTTGTAAGTATCATGCAATCGCTCAGGTAGTATTATGCAATCACAGCTGTCAAGTTTTGAGTTTCTATTTTTTGTTGGTTTAATTTTACTACTAATCTTTTGTTTGCAGCTTGTGGTGGATTCGTAGAGAGGATTAGATTAGTAATTTTCCATGCACACTTCACACTTCAATTTTTAGTGCTTAAAATCAACAACAGTTAAAATTGACATGCATGGATAATCTCACACTTTGTTGTAGGTGCTTAAAATGAACATGGGCTAAAATTTACATGCATGCATCTTACACTTGGTTTTTGGTGCTAAAAAATCAACAAATGGCTCAAATGGACATGTATGCCTTCATACTTGGATTTGGTGTTTAAAATTGACATGCACATGTGTATCTAACACCTAAATTTGGGCTATAAAATGAACATGAATCAAGCTACATTAGATTAAATCATTTTTTTCATTTTCTTAAGGGAAAAGAACTTTTCATTGTCTCTGGGGTGGACCTACTGTTGCACTAACTGACTTTCTACCTGCCATCGAGCTCTTGGAAGAAAGAAGGAAGGTGACAATGACATCCAAATTTTCTTTTGTTCTACGTAGTGAGGGATATCTTTGACTGGGGATTTCATCACCCCACATAGGTACTTTGAATTGGGATGTGTTGGGGATATCATCTCTCCCAACGTACTCTTGAGCGGGTTTTTCGAGCCACTATATAAATATATTGGTCAGGCAGCTAGAGTGTTGAGTGAATTTGACGTATGTGGGGGCCTTCCCTACACTGATAAGCTCAACTAAAGCCTTAAGTGGCTTGCTCTGAGAATCCATCGTTGGATCGGGACCCCTCAAAACCTAATACTAAGAACCAATTTAGTTGCCAAAAATCCTACATTCAATGGTTCTGGGAGTGTGGATCATACCCCATAGATACCCTTCATGTACCTTACACTATGATACAGGAATCCCTTGGCTAAAAGATCCTCAGATCTTTAGGGTAAGAGAGACTGGCATGCCTGAGAAGTGTGTGTCGTGGAGTGGAGCCAATGCTGCCAAACTTTCTATCTGTTCATTTTGTCTCGGTATTTCGTAAGGGCCTCACTGAATGGTGTCCACTATCTAGCCTAAGATTGTATTTCGTGATTTTTTATGTATCATTGTGCTAGACCAGTATTGAGTCAATCCCTTGCGCTATTTCAGGCCCTATCCCACATATCTTCAAATTTTCCAAGATTGTATGAAAATTAAGTCAGTCAGCTATACATACCTACCAGCAATTGTTCTCAAATTTGGAAAACTATAAAACATTGTCCTACACATGAAGTTACAAAAAACAAAGTCCATTTTGAAACCAATTCTCAAAATTCCTTACATACTTGTGACCCTAGGTAGTCTTTTACATAATATTTTGCATAGTCCTAAATTACATCCTCATTATCGTCCTACATCTTTGGCATTGTCCCACTTACGTCCTCATTATCATCCTACATCTTTTGCATAGTCCCACTTACGTCCTTATTATCATCCTACATCATTATCGTCCTAAGTCTTTTTTGCATTATCATCCATATTAGTTACATTATCATATACGTCTTCATCTAGACCTCATATATGCCTAAGTCCATTGTCAGTTATAGGTTCATAGCATGTGCATTCATCGGTCTCCCAGGTGATGGTTTTCTCCCCTTTGAGCAACCTAATCTAGTTCCAAATGGCGGTCAACGAGAAATAATTAATAGTCTAGCTAACTTAGCTTGGGATTTAAGAAGAAGTGCACCTCAATATATAGGAGTCATACACGAGATAAACATTGAGTCTAGGATTTCCTGTATAATTGATAGAGAGATTGGGGCTGAATAACTTCATCAACAAATGGAAAGACTTGCATTAGAGAAATCTAGAAATGCTAAAAAGGTCTCACATCAAAATCCTTAATAGAGTCTAGTATAGTCTTGCATACCTCATATTTACATCTACAGTCTAGTGTTAGGCCATCATCTTGCATAGAACCACCTTCATATAGGCAATTTTAGATGCTCGTCACAAGGTCGCAGAAAGCGAAAGGAATAATGGACCTAAACAACACATAGTCTATAAACCCTACTTGGAACATGGACATGTCAACAGGTCAACACTCAAGTACATAGGCAATGTCCACCATAAATGAATTACAACGGCATTTGACAAAGGAAGAAATTAAGTCTGCACAGCAATACCCACATGTCCTCTTGATCCTAGATGCACTTATACATAGTGATAGGGACAAGTATCTTTCATTGTTAATACAAAATGGGGAAAAACTACCTAAGGATTTTGATGTCACAAAGATTTTACCACCAGGAAAAACTTTAGGTCAAGATAATAGCCAAACACCACCTTTGACACAAATACAAGCAATGACCTCCAGTTTTCCTCAAAACATACCTATCTAAACAAATGTCAACAGAATTGCAAACTTTCAAACAAGTATGTCATCCCCAGCGATTAATGCTAGTATACCATCACAGAGCATACCGATAATATCAAGTGTCTCCACACCTATTCAAACACAAGCAACAAGTGCAACCCAACCTCCAGTTTCCTATTCTATGGGATCCACATATAGTCAACAAAATACAAATCTAGGTATTGCCAATACAACAAATACAACTCAACCAAACATGGGTTCGCATATCAGCTATTTCACAGTACCTAGTGGAACGCACAACACACAAGGTTATAATCTTGGTACCTTCCAACTATTGGTATTTTGGTATGGTTTTGTCATTGATGTCAACACCTACTAAATACACCTACATTGGAGATCCAGCAACATTCATCGGCAATCAGTAAACTGTTCAAATAGTCACCGGTATATGGTTAACCGATAGGATATAATGTTCACCGGTACCTGCATTGACATGGAAGACACCTGGTAATGTCGAAGACATCATGTGGACACCTTTCTTTGAAGTAATAATCATTCACATATTCTTATTTGCATATTTGCTTTTACCGGCAAATAGGTCCAGGTTATCTAGGGTTACACCGGCAGGTTTATCTTTTCCAGATCAGCATGGCATGCTATGGAGATGATTTATTATTGTTGTAAATGCATTAAGCCGACATGTTCAATCAGCTATTGCATCGGATATTATATTATTTGTAAATGTTTTATTGTAATATCTTGTAGAGCCGACCTACTAAAATTGGTCTTAGGGTATGGTATAAATGTAAGATCTTATTTGTAAGATCAAGTGTGGAATGCAAAAAAGGATTTAAGGAAGGATATATACGAAATCAAGCAGAGATACACATGAAGACATCATTTGAAGGTGAAGTTAGTTTTTTGTAGAAGCATATCAGCATTACATCGGTACTGAATCTAGCATATGAAGATGCTATTTTGTGCAGTACATTCTCATTGGATTTAACCATCCAACTGTAGTCAGTGTGACTCCCATTTGTGTTTGAGCAGTGAGCTCTAGGCTGTTGGCCTTTCTACATGTGCAGACCCCTTTTTGTACACTTACTATCTATAGTAGTAACATTTGATTGTGGGTAAGGTTTCCCACCGTGGTTTTTCCCCTTACTGGGTTTCCACGTACAAATATTTGTGTCATGTGTTGTGGATGACTTTATGTTTATGTTCCATGCATTAATTCTTACCGGTATAGCAATTTTCTGTTAACACTGTCTACCAGCATACTTAACTGTCTTACCGGTGCTAAGCATTGAGTTGGTTAATAAGATTTTGGTTTGAATTTATTAGACAACTGATTCACCCCCCCCCCCTCTCAGTTGTCCCTGAGACCTACAATTGGTATCAGAGCCTCGTCCTCCTTTTGCAGAAGTTTAACAACTTGAGGAGATCCAATGTCTACTAATTATTTTAGAAAGGATAGTCCTAAACTTGATGGAACCAACTATGGAATATGGAAAGTCAGAATGGAGACACATCTGAATTGCATTGGTAAAGACATCTAGGAGGTTACTAAGAATGGTTATACTGCTGTTGTAGCTGGTCAGCCTGCTCCTATTACTTTAGCTAAAGATGAAGAAAATGATTGCAAAGCAAGAGAAGAACTTTTGAGCACATTATCAGATCAACAAATCATGGGGTTATCAGATAGATCTACTGCAAAAGCTATTTGGGTTCATTTGGAAACATTGAATGAAGGGGATTCCACAATCAAAATTATAAAACTTGAAAGCTTCTGAGTCAGGTATGAACATCTAAAAATGGAAGAAGATGAAAGAATTTCTGCTTTTATGGAAAGAGTAAATGAAATTGTTTTAGGTATCAAATGTTGTGGAGGAACCTTGAGTGAAGATGAGATTGTTTCAAAAATCTTAAGAGGTTTACCACCGGCATATAAAATGAAGGTTACTGCTATTAATGAGTTGAGAACAATGCCTAATACATCAATAACTAGGGATACATTGATTGGAAAAATTTCATCTTTTGAAATTGAGGAATTTGGTCCTATTGCTACTATAAAAACTGATCTGGCCTTCAAAGTATCAACATCATCTGCTCCATCTTTTGATAAATCAGACTGGAGAGCCTTTTATGCAAGAGAACTTGAAGAAACCAGGAAGGAGAATGAAGAGCTTGAAGAACTTGAAGCACTATTTGCAAGAAAAATGCCAAAAGGTCCAATTGGAAGTAAGTATGAAGGTAAAGCACCCTTTAAATGTTTTAACTACAATAAGATTGGTCATATGGCTTCAAGCTGCCTTGATAGACATGCTAGACTAAGAGAAGAAGCTAGAAGGACATACAAACCTAATCCTGAATATCAGAGATACAGATTTAAGATAAATAAAGATAAATCTTGTTACATTGCTAATGAAGGTGTGACTGATGATTCTGATGAAGATTCAGCAGACAACGGATGGGTCTTTGTTGCTATAACAGAAGATCAACCAGTATCTATTGCTCAACCGGTAGAACAAGCCCTAGAAGCTAAAGTGGAATCAAAGGATGAATGGATTATTGACTCAGGATGCTCACATCACATGACTAGAGACAAAGGTAAATTCTTGAACTTTCAAGAATACAATGGAGGTTTAGTAAGATTCAGAGATGACAAAGCCTGTTCAATCAAAGGTAAGGGTTCAATATCTCTTGATGGTAAACATAACACTGACAATGTTTACTATGTTGAAGGATTAAAACATAATCTTTTAAGTGTTGGTCAATTAGTTGAGAAAGGTTTTCAGTTACAATTTAAAAATGGAAAATGCAAAATCATGAATAGAACTGGTTTGGAAATTGCAACCGGTAATCAGACTAGAGGTAATATCTTTCATTTGAATAGTAGTGAAAAGGCATGCTTAATTGCTCATATAGATGAAAGTTGGTTATGGCATAAAAGACTATGTCATGTAAATTTTGATTGCATGGTAAAAATCAGTACTTCTAAGGCAGTGAGAGATCTACCTAAAATTGTGAAACCTCAAAATACAATTTGCAAGGAATGTCAATTTGGAAAACAAGTTAGAGCTAGTTTCAAAAGTATTCCAGAAAAATCCAATAATGCTCTTGATTTAACTCACACTGATTTATGTGGTCCGGGTAGAACTAAAAGCTTACAAGGTGATAGATATTTTATGCTAATTATTGATGATTATTCTAGAATGTGTTGGGTTACTTTTCTCAGAGAAAAATCAGAAGCACTTGGGAAGTTCAAACTATTCTAAGCAATGGTTGAAAATGGAACCAATAAGAAAATTAAATGTTTAAGATCAGATCAAGGAGGAGAATTCACATCTAGAGATTTTAATACCTTCTGTGAAGTAAATGGAATCAAAAGACAATTATCAGCACCTCGAACACCACACCAGAATGGAGTTGTTGAAAGGAAAAATAGAACTATTTTGGATGCAGCAAGAAGTATGTTATCAGAAGCAAATCTACCACATGTGTACTGGAGAGAGGCAGTAAGCACTGCTGTCTATACATTCAACAAAGTTCACATCAAAGGTGAAACTGGTAAGACCCCTCATGAACTATGGTTTGGTAATACTCCTACTCTTAAGTATTTCAGAATTTTTGGAAGTAAATGTTATATTAGAAGAGATGAGTATATTGGCAAGTTTGATCCTAGAAGTGATGAAGGAATATTTCTTGGTTATTCATCTAAGAGTAAAGCTTATAGATGTTTTAATAAAAGACTACAAAAAATTGTTGAGAGTACAAATGTAAAGATTGATGAACAATTCAGAGGAACTTCAAGGTATATAGACTCTAAATCAGTAACATAAATTGTGACAAATGAACCAACAGCAAATCCACCGATACAGAATGATGATCTAGTTACTCTGGTATTATCAGAGGATACCACAGTAATTGAACAACAACAACATACTAAGACACCCCGGTATGTAAGACTGAATCATTCTGAAGATCAGATAATTGGAAGCAAATTTAAAGGAGTCATGACAAGAGGAAGATTGGCAAATGAAGAGGTATGTCTTATTTCTCAAATTGAACCATTATCTATCAATGAGGCATGTGAAGATAAATTCTGGATTAAAGTTATGGAAGAAGAATTAGGACAAATTGAGAAAAATAATACTTGGACATTAGTCCCCCGGCCTGAAAATAAAAATGTAATTGGAACCAAATGGGTATTTAGAAACAAACTCAATGAAGATGGTAAGGTTGTCAGGAATAAAGCAAGACTAGTGTGTAAGGGATATTCTCAGAAAGAGGGAGTTGATTACAATGAAACCTTTGCACCAGTAGCCAAAATTGAGGCAATTAGATTATTCTTGGCCTTTGCAGCTCACAAGGATTACAAAGTTTATCAAATGGATATTAAATGTGCATTTTTGAATGGAGATCTTGAAGAAGAAGTTTATATTGAACAACCTGATGGATTTTCTTTAACAGATAACAATGATATGGTTTGCAGTTTAAGAAAACCTCTGTATGGACTAAAACAAGCTCCAAGAGCCTGGTATGCAAGATTGGATAAGTATCTTTTAAAAATTGGTTTTACTAAAGGAAATGCAGATAGCAATTTATACTACAAAGTAACTAATGATGACATCTTGATTATGGAAGTATTTGTTGATGATATAATCTTTGGAGGAGAAGATGGTTTATGCAAAGAATTTTCTCTTAAAATGCAGCATGAATTTGAAATGTCTATGATTGGAGAAATAAAATTCTTTTTAGGATTGTAGATTTTACAGACTAATAAAGGCATTTTTTGAGTCAATCTAAGTACTTGAAAGAACTACTTAAGAAATTTGGGATGGAAAACTCTAAACCGGTAAGCACACCTATGACTACAAATGACAAATTATCTCAAAGGGATGAATCTACACCTGTCAATCCAACTAGATACAAATCTATGATAGGAGGTTTACTATATTTGACACAAACCAGACCTGATATTATGAATGCAGTATGTATAGTTTCTAGATTTCAGAGTAATCCTAGGGAAAATCATGAATCGGCAATAAAAAGGATTTTCTGATACTTACAAGGCACAACAAATCTTGGATTATGGTATCCTAAAAATGAAAATTTTGATCTATATGCATACACAGATGCAAATTGGGCAGAAGATGTGGATGATAGAAAAAGCACCACTGGAGGAGCATTCTTTCTTGGAAAGATATTAGTCTCTTAGTTAAGTAAGAAACAGAGTTGTCCATCTTTATCAACGGCAGAATCAGAATATGTTGCAGCAACAACAAACTGTACACAGGTACTTTGGCTTAAGCAAATGTTGAAAGACATAAAGGTAAAATGCAAGGAACCTATTACTATATATTGTGATAACACTGCAGCAATTGATATATCTAAGAATCCAGTATTACATTCTAAAACAAAACATGTTTCTATCAAACTAAATTTTCTAAGGGAAAAAGTTGAAGAAAAGGAAATAAAACTGGTTTATGTGAATACTAAAGAATAGCTTGCAGATATTTTTACAAAACCTTTGCCTAAGGAAACCTTTGAGTATCTCAGAGATCAGCTTGGAGTCTTACCTCCACCGGTAGAGACTTAGACAATTAATGATTGTCATCAACCGGCAGAATTAAATGGACAAATCTTTTATTCCGGTATTTGATGAGGAAGCTACTTCTCAGGGGGAGTAGTTGGTATTTTGTATGAATTTGACTTTTTGTGACTTTGGCATTTGATGTCAAAGGGGGAGAGATATATGGAAAAACAATAAGGAAAGATATATTGAAAAATGCATTATCTTTTTGAGGAAAGATTGGTATGAGAGTTTGGTATAATTACTCCTAGGGGAAGAATTGGTTTCTGTACTTGGCATTTTTGTTTTGGCACTTTGATGGTTTTTCCATCTTATGTTGCCATCAATGACAAAGGGGGAGATTGTTGGTATTTTGGTATGGTTTTGTCATTGATGTCAACACCTACTAAATACACCTACTTTGGAGATCCAGCAACATTCATCGGCAATCAGTAAACTGTTCAAACAGTCATCGGTATATGGTTAACTGGCAGGATATAATGTTCACCGGTACCTGCATTGACATGGAAGACACCTGGTAATGTCGAAGACATCATGTGTGCACCTTTCTTTGAAGTAATAATCATTCACATATTCTTATTTGTATATTTGCTTTTACCGACAAATAGGTCCAGGTTATCTAGGGTTACACCGGTAGGTTTATCTTTTCCAGATCAGCATGGCACACTATGGAGATGATTTATTAATGTTGTAAATGCATTAAGCCGACATGTTCAATCGATTATTGCATCAGATATTATATTATTTGTAAACGTTTTATTGTAATATCTTGTAGAGTCGACCTACTAAAATTGGTCTTAGGGTATGGTATAAATGTAAGAACTTATTTGTAAGATCAAGTGTGGAATGAGAAAAAGGATTTAAGGAAGGATATATGCAAAATCAAGCAGAGATACACACGAAGACATTATTTGAAGGTGAAGTTAGGTTTTTGTAGAAGCATATTAGCATTACACCGATACTAAATCCAGCATATGAAGATGCTATTTTGTGCAGTACATTCTCATTGGATTTAACCATCCAACTGTAGTCAGTGTGACTCCCATTTGTGTTTGAGCAGTGAGCTCTAGGCTGTTGGCCTTTTTGCATGTGCAGACCCCTTTTTGTACACTTACTATCTACAGTAGTAACATCTGATTGTGGGTAAGGTTTCCCACCGTGGTTTTTCCCCTTACAGGGTTTCCACATACAAATATTTGTGTCATGTGTTGTGGATGAATTTATGTTTATGTTTCATGCATTAATTCTTACCAGTATAGCAATTTTCTATTAACACTATCTACCGGCATACTTAACTGTCTTACCGGTGCTAAGCATTGAGTTGGTTAATAAGATTTTGGTTTGAATTTATTAGACAACTGATTCACCCCCCCAACTCTCAGTTGTCCCCGAGACCTACACCAACAACCTCCTAGTTATGCAACCACGAATCCTTTTGTGGGACATACACAAACACAAGGTATACCTTTGACACAAACAGATATTCTGACACAACAAATATAGAATTTGCAACAGCAAATGATGACAATGCAAACTAGTAATGATAAAAAAAGATACACAATGTAGGACCTACGTCCTTATCCATTCGATCACACTTTATACATGCCACCTTTCCCACAACATTTTGAAACGCCCAAATTTGATAGATATCGAGGGAAGGGTGATCCTAGAGATCATATTAGATAATTTTTTATGGCATGTATAGAAGTTGCCTCAGAAGATACTTATCTAATGAGACTATTTCCTAAAAGTCTGGGAGGTCCGGCTTTAGAGTGGTTTTCACATTTACCACCAGCCATCACATCATGGGGAGAATTAGTTGAACAATTTATAGCAAATTTCTCGCACAACATTGACACCCCGATTACTTTGATGGACTTATGTGCCGCTAAACAATATGAGAATGAAACATTTGCATCCTCCATACAATGATGGAGGGCTCTCTATAGGAGGTGCAAGACAGTTATCCCAGAAATAGAGAAAGTGGATATATTTACAGAAAATTTGATTCCTAAGATTAAATATCCAATACAAATGCAATGTCTAACCAGATTCAAACAAATCATAGAAAAGGCTCTCAATTATGAGAAGGGATTAGTAGAACAAGGTCTTATTAAGTATGGCAACACCAACAACAATGACAAATCTAAGTTTTGGTCGAAAAACAAAAATGTGACCAATGATGGTATTGTAGACGTCAGAACGATAAACAGAACTCAACCTGTTTTATCTTTGGGAACGAGTCAGTCAACAAATCAACATACATGGAATAACACAACATCAGTAAATGTAAATGCTATGCAAAACACGAACACAAGATACCCCAGGGTAAACGCTCCAAGAAGAAATTACACACCTTTACGAGAACCAATTGAGTCAGCACTTAAAACGTTAATACAAACAAACATGATCACTTTACCTGAAGTAAGAGTGTATGAACTAGGTCCTTTCAAACCCACATGGTGGAATGATAATGATTTCTGCAATTATCATAGGACTAAAGGTCACAAAATGGCAAGTTGCTACAAATTGAAAAACTTGGTCCAAGATATGATAGACCAAGGGGACATCACAATTGATACCGATAAGACCTCAGTAAACACAAATCATACAATTTTTAAGGATCCTTTTGTTAAGCATGACAAGGGAAAAGCTACCACATTAGGTACCCAAGACAATACGGCTAACTACACAAAGGTCTCATACGACTACACTATTCATGCAATTAGCTCAGGAGATACAACAGACAATGATTCACAAGAAACACCTAATCAAGAGGACTTATATCAAGATACTCATAAAGATGATAACCAAATTTGCATGATATCTGAAGCACCAAAGTATTATGATGATACAAATCTTTGTCTCAGAGACTGGGGACATGATCAACCATCTCACTCAGGTTGGTTTGAAGATGAACTCATTGGACATATTATGGATGTCAAACATACACATCAAGACTATGAAGAGGGATTTAACATAAATCTTGATAAAACAACCTACGATACAAATGATACAATTGCTACAATCACAATTACTCCCAGAGACAGAGACTATGCAGTGGTTACTTGCAGGTCAAAAGTAACTTTACAAGGGATACCACAAAATCAACCACCACCAGTAGGCACTTACAATGTAGTTGAGCAACTTAAGAAAACTCTGGCATTGATATCATTATTCTAACTATTGCATATTTCACCCAATCATAGAGCTATACTAGACAAAGCACTTCAAGATTCAGTAGTGGATAGAGATATAGATGAAAATGCCTTCTAGTCTATGGTAGGAAATCTGACACAAGGCACACATATTGCATTCATAGAACAAGATATTCCTAGTGATAAATTGCTTCATAATGACCCACTACATCTGGAAGCTTATATTCATAAGAAAAGAATTAGAAGAGTACTCATAGATGGGGGAGCCGGTCTCAACATTTGTACTTTAAAGTAGGTCAAAGCATTGGGATATTCTGAACTTCACATTGATTCTTCCAAAAGGATAAATATCAAGGCTTACGATGACAAAGAACGTTCATCTAAAGGCACTGTAACATTACCTGTACAAGTAGGACCAATAAACAACAAAGGTCACTTTTCAAGTCTTGGATAGAGAATTGGGATATAACATGTTATTGGGCTGCCCATGGATCCACACCATGCAAGTAGTATCATTAACATTTCATCAATGTGTCAAATTCCCATACAATGGTATTGAAATCGCTATAAAGGGTGATCCAAATCTGTTCCAACATTGCAATTATATGAAAGACAGTGTGGATAATCAGATACCTATCAATCAGGCCGCACCTCTCACTACATAGCTGGAAGCATTAAAGATCACATAAACAAAAAAAGATATTGTTGGCATTTTTGTTGTTTATGTTGTGATTGTCATTGATGGACACACACTTGTATTGAGATCCCCTTTATATGTATGAGCTTGTACTCAACCGGTATTTGTTCCAACCGGTATGTTGTATACTAATCTTTAGACTAGTGGTGATTTTGCAGAATGTGTTTCCCGGTCCGAAGCAGCATGTCGACCCCAAGCGGTTCGTAGATCACAAGCGATGCGAGGGAGCAAAGCAGCACAACACATTCTTACCAGTCTTCATTTTTGACAAATCGGCAACCAGTATTTTGTATGAACCGGTAATACTCTGTAATGAGTTACCAACTGGCATTTGTGATGAGTTACCAATCCACCGATTATTTGACGGTGCCGACACATTGACAGTGCTTTTTGTGTCGTGTTACTGAGTATGTCTAGATTCATTTAACCTAGGAAATTGTAATGTAATCCTATTGGACCGACATGAAATCAGATTCCTTTAAAAGGACATCATGTCTAGGGTTTTAAGTTGTTGAAAGGGTTAATGTTAAGCTAGGGTTTAAGGTAGGAGTCAAGAACGATCTTATCTGAGAAGATCAAGTTGTAACTGTGAGAGAGAGAGAGAAGACTGAAGTAATGCTAGAATGCATTAGCTGTGAGCAATACTGGATTTAACCAAGCAGTTTGTGCTATTAGATAGATCAAACACTTGTTGATTACTCACATCTTTGACAAGTCTATAGCCCTTAACCAGGTAGGCCTCAAAGCCTTTGTAAAATCCTCTAACAAGGTGGTTCACACATGTGAATCTAAAATCCTCTAACAAGGTAGTCTTCAATCGGACTTATCTGCTAACAGAGATTGAGATTCCTAACAGGATCTGTTCTAGTGAAGAACATTGTAAGACCTTAACCGGTCTAACCTTAACCAGTCTGGTTTCTATTCTACAAATAGTGACTTGTGAGTTCCATCTCACTGTGGTTTTTCCCAGTTGGGTTTCCACGTCAAATATCTTGTGTTATGGTTGTATTTCTTTTGTGGGTAAATTATTTATTCGCATTTTGGTTTGCATGTGTGGTAACCAGTTTGACTGTTAGACTGCTTTATTGGTTTATCTTTAGACTGTGTAAGTGTTTTAGTGCAGAGATTTTTGGCATACTAATTCACCCCCCCCCCTCTTAGTATTCATCAATTGGTATCAGAGCCTACCTTTCTATAAGTTTAACCACTTGGAAAGAGATATGGGGGAATACACCCTGAGGGAACTTACTCAATGGCTCACTAAGTCTGAGCAAGCCTATGATGATCTTATGGTCAAATACAAGGCAACTCAAGAAAAAAGGAGAGAACATGCAGAGAGGCTAATGGAACTATCTGAAAGTAGTTCTGAAGATGAAGCTAACATGGAAGCCATGATTGCTGAAGTGAATAAGCTGAATGATTCAAACTCCAATCTGAGAAAGGAGTTGGAAGGACTGACTATTCGATTTAGTCAAGAGCTTGAGAATTGGAGAAAAGCTGAAGATCTGGTAAAGGAAAGAGATCATGAGATCTCCAAGTTGAAACAAGAGATTAGTGCACTGACTGCTCACCTTCATGAGAGCAGTATGGAAAAAGAAGACATGCAAGGAGAACTGAACATTGCCATCTCTGAAAATGCAAGTCTAATGGAGACAAACACTGCTATTTCCAAAGAACTCTTTGAGTCGAAGGAAATACTTGCTAAGTTTGGCAAAAGTACTATCAAGCTAGAGAAAAAGCTTGAGTCATATAGACTAGCAAAGAATACCAATGGTCTTGATTTTTCTAGACATGAGGAAGGAGAATCCTCAGGAACAAATGCTGAAGCATCAAAGAAGCAACCGACACTCAAAGGAAAAGGTAAGAAAAAATTCAAACCTGTTTGCTTTAACTATCTTAAAGAAGGACACATTGCCAATGTATGTAGGAGCAAAGCCTACAATAATTTTCCTTATTTTATCAACAATGTACCTAGATCAAAAAAGTTCAATGGTCATTGTTATGCATGCAACAAGTTTGGGCATAGAGCATTTGAATGTAGGTTTGTAATGAATAACACTGGAAGATATCCTCAGAGGACCCAAGGAACTAGTCCTAAATCTTTTATGAACTGAAACCACAACCGGTTTAATATCTTCAATCATCAGTTAAGAAGCGGAGGCTATCAAGCGACAACCGGATGGAGAGAAAGTTGTATCATCTGTCATGGTCATGGTCACACTGCTACAACATGTAGAAGGAAGAATGGAAACATGTACAATGGACCTTGGAGAGCACCTGGACTTGTTTGCTATCACTGCAACAAACCGGGTCACATTGCAAGATTCTGCAGAAGCAGAAAAAGTATATCTAATGATATACCGGACACTCAGGAAGGAGAAATCAATGTTGAAAAAGTTCAAGGGGACATGAAGAAAACATGGAGGAAGAAACCAATAATGTCAGAAGAGGAACCGGTTTCTGCACCTAGTGTGGAAATATCAAAATCGGCAAACTAAGCCTTAAAGGCTTAGGGGGAGCAAACGGCGAAATGCTTAAGAACCCGAGGTTGACATCGGTAAAAGACCTTAATCGGTATGCAATACCTGTTGCTTGGTAGAAGACCGGAAATGGTCAAAAGGCAAATTAGGGTTTACGCCCTAATAGAGGAGCATTAATGATGGTAGGTGAGAGACATGTATAAATGCATTTTTCAAATCATTTCTCACTATCTGTTTTCGAGCAAAGAAAATTTTTCAAGTGCAGAGCCAAGAAAAGTTTTCAAGTGCAGAGCGAAGAAAAGCCGATTTGAGCTTAGATTTCAAGAAATTGGATAACCTTGAAAGAGATTCAAATCTAGTTTGCAAGTGGTAGTGGAGAACACAAAGTGGTGATTTGGCATCCAACGGAGAGTGAAGTGAAGTAGAATCAGGAAGCCCTAAATTTGCATCTAAAAGGTATTTTTCGTGTTCTTGAAATACTCTTCAATGGCTTCTACATCACATACCAATTCAAGTACATCAATTGAGTCGGAAAGTTTTATTCAAAGGAAGTCTAAATATAATGCTTTCTCACAAGTTCCGGCTAGAGTCATAGTCAAAGAAGGAATTTCTGATTATATTGATTGCAAAATAGAAGACCTAGGGTCCTTAGCCATTCACACTTAGTTAGGTCTATTTTGCGGCAAGGACAAAAAGATCAAATCAGAATTTAGTGTCATAGAGAAGAAGAAATTCCACAACGCAGTATATTTTCTAGAAGATTTCACGGAGGATCATATCAGAATTATTTTGAGAAGAGTCCACGATGACAAGATGTACCTGGAGAGGATGCATGATATCACGCCTCAGGCAATTCATGCAGTCACCAGTTTTTGCAACACAGGGGAAGTGCCAGCCCTGAGAAAAGTGAGAAAAACATAAATGACCAAGCTCACCAGTTCAACAAGTGATTCACGGGGTATGACAGTCAATCCTATCAAGGATGATCTAGTGAAATACGCCTGCACAGTGATAGGATACAAAATGTTTTTAGCTAGCAAAATTAATTATGTATCTGTTGTAGCAGTAAATGCCGCTTACCGAATGATAAAAGAGGATGCATCTTTCGACTTATGCACCGGTATGTAGAGGCAACTCTTGTTAAATCTTAAGGCAATCAAACAAGACAACTCACTGAGATTTAAGTTTGGACAACTACTGGTAGGATTGTTCTTTTATTTCCAAGGCTACTTTCTGGGTGTAGGAGATGTCCAGTGGTCCCCTGACCAACCAGTAACCAAGCAGATAAAGGAAAGTGTACAAGCCATTGGAACCGGCTACCCTTAGGTATTGAACAAATATTTTGATGAGTTCAGAAGAAAGATGAGTCAGAGGGTAAGAATCTCAGGTGACATAGTGAAGAAATACAGAGATGACATCTGTTTCACTATTCAGGTGGACAAATGTTTAATGGAGGCTGTTGAGCCTAGAATGGAGGAAGTGGATCCTATGGGCTATGAAGTTATGTTTGACATGCTGGAAGGGTATGCCTCAACCCTTATTGCCTCACCTCTTGATCCAAAGGCTAAGAGGACCGGAACCTACTTGGAGAGGATTGCACTCATTGAAGAACCATCGGTGAAGAAGGGAAAAGAACTGGCAGCTAAGAAAGCTAAGGCAGTGCCTGCAGCATTGGCACCGGTTACCACTGCAACTCTAAGAGTGACCAAGCGGTCACCGGCAAAGAAGAAACCGGAGGTAACACCGGCAAAAGTCTTCGAAAGAAAGAGGAAGACTTAGGCAAATGAACTGGACTCCAAAGAAACTGAGTCTGATGAATAGCCAAAGAAGGCAAGATAGACAAAGAAGATGAAGAAGAATGAACCGGCAACATCCACACCGGTAATATAGACATCTCCTCATACAAACCTTTGACACATTGTCAAAGAACAGTAAAAAATATTAGGAGAAAGTTACTTCATGATTTAATGGATTATTATGATGAATTTAATAGTGAGGAAAAAGATGAAGTACTACAGGAAATCATTCTTTATTTATGTAAAAATGATCGATCACCATCAGAGATTAAATCTGAGACACTGGATTCATTATTTAAAGCATTAGATAATAAATGGCGCATTGCCATTGAAAAGGAATAGGAGATTAGGGAGAAAGTCTTTGCACAGTACTTCCCCGAACTCTCAGATTTAGAATTATTTGATGCCCTAGATCAAAATAAAGGTCTCTTCTTCACAAGGAGAAGAAGACTCTGGTTGTTGGAGGGGAGAGTTGATGATGTTGAAAAAGATACACATCAGCATATGGCTCATGCTATCAGCTCTCACAAAGCATGAATGGCTAACCTCCAAGTGGAAAAGGAACCGGTTATTTCCAAACCGGATGAGGTTTTTGATGAGGAAGGTAACCTGGTGGAAGAACCAATCGACACTATCGATGTCGATGCCCTAGATATAGAAGATGTCACTCAGGACATACCTTCTGAGGGAACTAGACAGGGGCAACAAGACGATCAGGGTGGTGAACAAGCTGAGGATACATAGCAAGTGGAAAAGGAACAGGAAGAGAAAAAGAAGAGGGATGAAGATGAGAAACAGAAGAAAGAAAAAGAGAGAAGAGAAAGAGAAGGAAGAGAAGGAGAGGAAAAAGAAGGAAGAAGTAGACAAGACAATCGAAGCAATGAAGAGCACACAAATGGAGACTCCTAAGGCAACCGGTAGCCAAGCCAAACCGGCTGCTATCTCGAGTCCTATTGACCTCTAATCTGAAAGTGGGTCTGAGCTTATGTAGAGCATCAAGGTTGCCCAAGAGTGCCTTGAAGGCATTCGCAAGAAAAGGGAACAAGATATTATTCAGGCGGTTGTAGACACACTTACCGGTTTAATCCCCGGTACCAATCTTCCTGACACTGAATCATCACTAGCACAACTCAAACTTCTGTGTACTGTAGTGGATGATCAAGTATAGAGTCTAGAAGAAGAAGCAGAGGCCAATGTAAAGAAAGAGCACCAAAAGGCTCTTAATGTTGCTCTAGTGAAGAAGTTGAATGAGCTTAGGACTGAACTGCTGAAAGATCAGAAGAACATAAGGAATGCCTTGGATGAGGGAAACTTGCTACTCAGCAAAATCTATCAACCACATCTGTTTTGTGATGATGTACTTTCCAAGAAGCAATAGCTTCAAACGGACTTACAGTCCTACTTGGGCACATTCAAGACTCCTTATAATTCCTTTGCATCATATGGGCAAACCGTTCACCGGTTCCAGATCCAGTCAGCCAAGATGGAGCAAGAGATCAGCACATGGTCTAGGGATATGCAGGAGCTTCAACTGGTATTACTTCCATGATTGCAAATTCTTCATAAGTGTTATCTGAACCTGGATGCCTTGACAGTCACACAGGAACTAAGCACAATAGATGCCATGGAGGAATAGGTATCCCAGATGCAGACAGAGAAGGAAGTGGCAACCTCCCTACTTGAGTCCTGGTCCCTATCCATGAAACAATTTTTGCATGACTATAAATCAGTTTTTGACAAGTATTATTTATTATTGTTATAAACTTTATATATATATATATGGAAACAGGGTTCTTCAACGGTACTTTGTCATTGTTGGCAAAGGGGGAGAAGTATATCTAGTTTTTGGTTTTAAAATTTTGGTCTTCTGACACAGGGGGAGAAGTATCTATTTTGAAATTTTGATATATGCTATATGCTCTGTTGAATATGCTCTATATGCAAAATTTCTATACACTATGTTGATTAAGGGATAGTGTATATGCTTAGGGGGACCAATTTTGTTAATGGTAGGTTTTTGTTGTAAAACACTTAGATGTCAAAATTTTACTTTCCTAAGTGTTGCCATCAATGCCAAAGGGGGAGATTGTTGGCATTTTTTGTTGTTTATGTTATGATTGTCATTGATGGACACACACTTGTATTGAGATCCCTTTTATATGTATGAGCTTGTGCTCAACCGGTATTTGTTCCAACCGGTATGTTGTATACTAGTCTTTAGACTAGTGGTGATTTTGCAGAATGTGTTTCCCGGTCTGAAGCGGCATGTCGACCCCAAGCGGTTCGTAGATCACAAGCGATGCAAGGGAGCAAAGCAGCACAACACATTCTTACCAGTCTTCATTTTTGACAAACCAGCAACCAGTATTTTGTATGAACCAGTACTACTCTGTAATGAGTTACCAACCGACATTTGTGATGAGTTACCAATCCACCGATTATTTGACGGTGCCGACACATTGACAGTGCTTTTTGTGTCGTGTTATTGAGTATGTCTAGATTCATTGAACCTAGGAAATTGTAATGTAATCCTATTGGACCGACATGAAATTAGATTCCTTTAAAAGGACATCATGTCTAGGGTTTTAAGTTGTTGAAAGGGTTAATGTTGAGCTAGGGTTTAAGGTGGGAGTCGAGAATGATCTTATCTGAGAAGATCAAGTTGTAACTGTGAGAGAGAGAGAGAGAGAAGACTGAAGTAATGCTGGAATGCATTAGCTATGAGCAATACTGGATTTAACCAAGCAGTTTGTGCTATTAGATAGATCAAACACTTATTGATTACTCACATCTTTGACAAGTTTGTAGCCCTTAATCGGGTAGGCCTCAAAGCCTTTGTAAAATCCTCTAACAAGGTGGTTCACACATGTGAATCTAAAATCCTCTAACAAGATAGTCTTTAATTAGACTTATCCTAATAGAGATTGAGATTCCTAATAGGATCTATTCTGGTGAAGAACATTGTAAGACCTTAACCGGTCTGACCTTAACTAGTCTAGTTTCTATTCTGCAGATAGTGACTTGTGAGTTCCATCTCACCGTGGTTTTTTCCAGTTGGGTTTCCATGTCAAATATCTTGTGTTATGGTTGTATTTCTTTTGTGGGTGAATGCTTTATTCACATTTTGGTTTGCATGTGTGGTAACTAGTTTGACTGTTAGACTGCTTTATCGATTTATCTTTAGACTATGTAAGTGTTTTAGTGTAAGTGTTTTAGATATGGGTTGTGGAGGATACTCTATTGCAAATACTTTAAGTGGGAAACATTTGTCTCTTTCTCCTAAGTCCTTTGGGAAACCTCACACTATAGTGCAAAAGTGAGACAAAGGAAAAGAAATTGTCAAATACATGGATTCATGCTCTTTCATTAGATGGGGTGACTTACAAGAAGAATCCCTGAACGAAGATGTTAACCATTGGATACATAGAGAAGAAGATCATATCATAATACCTAGAATACACACAGATAAGTATGGCAATGGATTCAAAATACTCCAAAGATATCGATATGATGGTACCACAAGCCTGGGGTTACAAAAACAAGGAAGACTAGAACCTGTTGTTCCTAATGATAATCCAGGGAATCAAGGATTGGGATACGAGCATGTACAACATATTACTAAAGCAAGACAGCGTACTCTTGATATACTAAATCAACCAAGAAAAACAACAGATTACATATCACACAGGAATTTGTCCACACAAGCACTTCCATCTTCATCTCAAATGAGTAATCAGGTACCTACATCACCAAGTGCAGAATTAGATGGGGAAGACATGAGACAACTCTTGCAAGAACCTACCACTGAGTTACAAAATGATGTAGTTATTGACACAATAGTATAGGCTAATGTGGCAACAGATGTAGGATTACCCCCACCACCTGAATCCCACCCATGGTTATTGTCACTACTTCTACCACAAGAAGCAACTTAGGGTCAACCTAATGAAACAGATGAAGAAAGATTGCAAAGGCTTATACCAGGCTTAAGAAGGGTCACTAATGTGCAAAGAAGACCAGTCAATCTATAACAGAATCAGGGATAAGAACAAGAAGAAATAAGTGATGATAACTCATATGATGAAACATATATTGAAAGTGAGATAGACTCTCATGATTACGAATTCTTATCACTCCATGATTCTAGCCCACCAGAAAGTGTAATATTAAGGAATAAAATAAGGCTTATACAGGATGAAGATACACAAAGCCAGTCAAACAATCAAGTCTTCATGTTATCCGAGTCTACTAAAGAAGGGAGTAATGAATTATGCCTAGTACATTCACACTTGATTGATTGGGGGCAAGAAGGAAAACCAACACTGGATTGGTTTGAAAATGACGAAGCAATTTCAAAATTTCTAGGAGTCAAAGAGGGATTTCCGCAAGGTGATCATAAAGCAGGGTTTGCTATAGACCTAAATAGAATGGCATACTTTGGAGAAGAAAGTACTTCTCCAACAGAAGATAAGGATCAAACTACCCATAATGACAAAAGTGACTTGGGTAATCTTCCTATGGAAAGAGAAAGTTTAGCATTACTTACAGAGGAAACAGAAGAAGTAAACATAGCATAAGGGGAGGTTGTACATAACATCCATCTAGCAAAATCACTAAGCAAAGAAGAAAAAGATAGATTCATTCATTTTTTCAAGCAACGACCTATCAACTTTTCTTGGTCCTATTCAGACATGTCGAGCTTAGACTCTGAATTAGTGTTGCATCACTTACCATTGATACTAGGAGTTAAACCTTACAAGCAAAAATTGAGAAAAATGCATCCAAGTATCACATTACTGGTTAAAATAGAACTACAAAAGTTGCTAGATGTAGGTTTTATTAGACCTATTGACTACGTGGAATGGATATCCAATTTGGTACCTGTGACTAAGCCCACGGGAGGCATAAGAATCTATACTGATTTTTGAGATCTAAATAAAGCTTGTCCTAAGGATGACTTCCCGCTACCCAATATTGACATGATAGTTCACCTAACAGCTGGAAATAAGATGCTATCCTTAATGGATGGTTTTTCAGGATACAACCAGATTAAATTTGCACTAGAAGATCAAGATAAAATGGCCTTTACATGCCCATGGGGAACGTACTGCTGGAATGTGATGCCATTTGGTCTTAAATATGCCGGAGCAACATACCAAAGAGCCATGACAACGTTGTTTCATGACATGATCCATAACATAATGGAAGATTACGTGGATGACATATTGGCTAAATCACAAACCAGAGAAAGTCACCTTGTAGTTCTTACATAGATATTTGATCGGTTGGAATAGTATAATGTCATATTAAACCCGAAGAAATGTGTGTTTGGTGTAACAATAGGTAAATTGTTAGGGTTTATAGTATCAAATAGAGGAATTGAAATAGACCCTGCCAAGGTCAAGGCAATCATTGATATGAAACCTCCGTCAACACTTAAACAGCTCAGAGGGTTACAAGAAAGATTGCAATCCATAAGGAGATTCATAGCACAGTTGGCAGATAAGTGTCATCCATTCCAGCATTTACTCCTAAATGGACAGAACAATGTCAGGAAGCTTTCTAAGCTCTGAAAGATTATCTTTTGAACACACGAGTGTTAATATCTCCTACTTTAGGACAACCTCTATTGTTATACATATCAGCAACAAACTCAGCTCTAGGAGCTCTATTGGCACAGCATGACAAAAATGGAAAAGAAAGAGCCATTTACTATATAAGTAGGACTCTAGATGGCTATGAGCTTAATTATACCCCCATAGAGTGAGCATGCTTAGCACTAATCTTTGCATCACAAAAGCTCAAACATTACATGTTGAGTCATAAGGTACAGCTCATTGCATGCTTTGACCCACTCAAGTATCTATTGAGTAGAGCAACATTGACCGGGCGATTGGCTAAGTGGGTTATGATCTTGAGCGAGTTTGATATAGAATACATAGACATAAAATCCATCAAAGGAAAAATCATAGCAGATCAATTAGCAAAGGCTCCTATACAAGACAGTCATCTGTTGCTGATAGACTTTCTAGATGAATCTGTGTTTACATTAACTACCTCTGTAATGTGGAAATTATACTTTGATGGGTCATATACAAATCATGGATCTAGAGCAGGCATTCTCTTCATTACTCCTCAAGGGGATGTTATACCTAAGTCATTTAGGATCAATTTCCCATGCACCAACAATATGGCTGAATATGAAGCTCTCCTCATAGGGCTTTGTACAGCTGTACAATGGAAAATACAAGAGTTACAGGTCTATGGTGATTCATAGTTGATTGTAAACCAGGTCAATGATGATTACAACATGAAGGATGACAAACTCATGCCTTATAAGAAGTTGGTCAAAGATTACAAGGAGCACTTCAGCAAAATTACCTTTGAACAAATCCCAAGAATACAAAACAGGGAAGCAGATGCAATGTCAACCATAGGATCTCTTCTAAATATGCCTGCTAATGAAACTCAAATTGAGTTTATCATAGAACAGTTAATGCTACCTGCACATGAGACTCCCTTATCAGACTATGTATGTGCAATTGTGGGTCCAGAATCACCTTGGTACAATGAAATATATACATATTTACACACCCAATACATGTCACCGGATCTGTCTAGAAATCAAAAGAAGACCTTTATTCGTCAGGCATCTAGATACACCATTATAGCTAATACTTTGTATAGAAAGGGTTTCGATGGAACTCTTCTCCGATGTCTGGATGAGAATGAAGAACACCTTTCTTTAAAAGAAGTCCATGATGGAATCTGTGGGGCTCACCAAAGTGGTCCACCATTGTCAAAGAAATTGCTGAGAATGGGGTATTACTGGCCAACAATGGAAAAAGATGCTTACAAGTATGTACAGAAGTGTAAACAATGCCAAATGCATGGAGACCTTATTCATACACTAGCATAAGATCTTCAACCCATCGCATCATTGTGGCCATTTTCACAATGGGGATTAGATCTAGTGGGTAAAATCAACCCTACTTCTTCTAATAGGAACAAGTTTATCTTGACAGCCACTGAATACTTTACTAAGTGGGTTGAGGCGATTCCTTTAACATACACCACTAGAAAACAGCTAGCAAAATTCATGCTCAACTACATTATATGTAGATATAGAATTCCAATGTGCTTTGTTATAGATAATGAGTGTCCACTTAAAAACCAGGAAGTGAAAAAGTTGTGTGACAAATTCCACATACAACAGAGATTTGCCACGCCATATTATCCACAAAGTAATGGGAAAGCAGAGGCTACAAATAAAACAATATTGAAAATTCTTAAGAAAGTAGTCTCTGACACAGGACAGGACTGGCATCTCCAATTAAATCTCGCTCTTTAGGCTTACATAATAAGAGTACACACACCTACAAGAGCAACACCACATTCCTTGGTCTATGGGACAAAAGTGATACTCCCTTTTAAAATAGAAATACCATCTCTAAGAGTCTCCTTACAGAACATCATATCAGAGGAAGACTACAGGGTAGCAAGGTTACAAGAACTCGAAACCCTTGATGAAAAAAGACAAACAACATTTAACCATCTACAAGGATATCAAAATAGACTGAGATGAAGTTATAATAAATGGGTCCACCCACGAAATTTTCAAGTGGGAGATCTAGTACTTAAAGAGAATAAAAGGAACCTAGCAAAATGAGAAAGGCCAGGGAAATTCGAACCTAACTGGCTAGGTCCTTTCATTATAACAAGGGTCATAGGAAATGAAGCCTATAATTTGGCTACCATGGAGGGAGATCCAATCTCTGACCCTATGAACAACATGCACCTTAAGCGATATTATACCTAAGTGTTGTTTAGTTTAGGTTTTATTTTCCGCATTGCATATCATATCATTTAAAACACAGCATTACATGTAGTTTCTTTTTTAGATGCATCGCATTCTTAAACTTCCCACATTTTCATATAGAAGCATCAATCAAACAAGGCAAATGTTCAAGTTTATCATCTGTTTGCATCTAAGGAAAACAAGGGTCATCTTCTTTCTTAGATATTCATACATGAAGTCTTTGAGGTTATAAGGTCATTCATTCTCAACATTACCCTGTGACGATGCTTTACTTATGGGTGGGTAGCAATTTCCCTATTTGAGACTTTTTAGCCCACAATATATCAATTGCTATATCTCACACATTAAGAAGATCTCTAATTCATTCTAGACACCTAGTTGATCATATGACTAGTGAAAAATCTAAAATTCTACTTTAGCGCCACAGTAATTGTCACACCCAAGTAGGTTTCATTACTTACAAGTCAAGGCAAGAAAAGAAAAGAAAAAAGAGAAAAAGAGCTATGCCAAATATCCATCTAAAGGCAAATAGAGTAATGATATATAACTGAAATATCATGTATACAAATGCAATAAAAATCTTGACTATGGCAACATGCAAGTAACTCCATCAGGGCTATGAATGCCTACTGGCAATGCAGCAATATTTGAGAAATTATAGTCTATAACCTCGTCAAAGCTTTCAAGGCTTACTGGCAGCGAGGCTCTATTTAGGATGCTTTTGAAGTTAGAAAATTCATGTAGCTAGTCATATAGGATGCTAAGGATCTTTAGTAAACATAAGAGCGGGAATTAATGCATTTGCACACACATGGGCAAAAGAAGATCAAAGTTTCAAGAACCAATGGGGAAGTTTTCCGCGTCTCCATTTGTAAATCCTAGTCACTAAGTGTGTTGAGATGAATGTTCTGAAGGACCTTAGAGATTGATTGACCACTTATCTATGAAATGTTTTGCACCTCCATTTCAATTGGTGTATTCAAATGCAAAAACAAACATAGTCAACCTTGTTCGAATAGGAAATGCATCTTCATCCTACACATTGTATTCACATAGGTCATGTCAAATATTCATTTGTCTCCACATACATTCTACAGATCATCATATCATACAGGTCTGCACACTAGGGGCATAACTGAAAAAATCCTAAAAATCAGATAAAGTCCTGAAAAAATCCAAAAAATTGTATAAAGTCCTGAAAAAATCCAAAAAATCATATAAAGTCCTGAAAAAATGTCCAAAAACATTGAAAAACTCAAAATCCAAAAAACATTGAAAAACTCAAAATCCACAAAAATCGAAAACCACAAAATCCAAAAACATGGAAAAATATAAAATACCAAAAACATTCAAATACAATCCTGAAAAGATCAACCAAAAACATTCAAATATGATCCTGAAAAAAAAAATATCAACCAAAAACATCCAAATATCGATCTACAAAATCCTGAAAAATCTCTTGGAAAAGACCTAAAAATTGAAAATCGATCAATCAAAAAAACTTGAAATAAAATGTCTTGTGAGAAACAAATACCCTAGCAGATATCCAGCAAATACTTCACACGAAGTTAACAAAGGATATGACTATCCAGTCAAACATCTGCAATCAACTTATCAAACTATCTTATCAATCGTATCATATCCATATCAATGTGATCATTATCTTGTCTTAAATAGAAGAGGATACACTCGAAATTAGACAGGTCAGTCTTAAATGGGGTCCGCAACTTTCTGAGATCAGACATTATCAACCATCACATCAAATAACTGAGAACGAAGGCACAAGGTTAGTATAGCTGTTGAATTTTATCTAGGTCAGTCTTTATCTTTTTATCATTTGGCGACAGATATTTTTCTTATGCTACTCAAGGATGTCCACAAGTGACTAGAGGATCTATGATGGGCATTATCTTTTTCTTTGTTTGTTGTTTGTGGTGTAAACCGATGAAATTCTAGGGAAATTGCTCTAGTGGGTGTCTGTGATAAGAGCCTTCACATCAAGGTGAAATCGCCACACATACCTCAACCCCTAACGCAATTCCCGGAATGGAGGGTTCACTCCTTGTCTACTATGTGTTTGTTTCTTTAATGAGATATCTTTACATCTTGATTCCTTATACCCTGATGTGCTAAAACTTCATTGTTCAATAATAAGGCTCAGTGTTGAATATATATTGACACAATAAAATATGTGACACAGGTTCGTGATTCATTCAAATTCATTCTTATTCTCATCTCAATTGCTTATTGATAGTTTGTTTATTTCTCATCTTCTGTCTAAATCGCATTCTTTCTAACATTCATTCTATCATCAATTTTTCTCTCTATCAATCTGACTAACATTTCATTATAGAGTTCATTTGCATTTCATCATTATAGAGTTCATTTGCATTTCATCATTATAGAGTTCATTTGAATTCATCATTATAGAGTTCATTAACATTCATTATAGCATTCATTATAGAGTCATTTGCATTCATTTACATCATTACTACATACATGTACTACCATTGCATTTAGAATCATATAGAATTAAAATGGATATGCATCATAAAACTCATAACATCATATAAAACATACATAGATCATTACCAAAACCCGCATGGCATATATATATATATATATATATATATATATATATATAATAATGTGTGTGAATACAATAAATAAGCCCGAAGGTTCAGATAACATGATCAACCAACACTGCCTCTGTCAGTAGGTGGATCCTGTCCACTAGATCCTACCCCAGGATGTCGAGGTGGTCCCATAACACCACCACTGCTAGTCCATTGTGAAGTAGATCTACTCGATCTCCTCCCCATGTATGCACTAAAGCTAGGCTCTCTCTGACCCTCAGGGACGGCTCTCTCATATGCCTGCCGATAATAAATAGACTCATGCGTAGCAATGAAATACCTATTTGCCTGGTCATGTGCATCTGTACCTTCTCTAAAAACATGATCGAAGGCATCCATAGTAATCTGGCATCTTTGCACTGCCTCATCTCTCTCCCTCTGGAGATGATCTCTCTCAGCCTCAAGTGCACCATAATCTGCATAATACATCTCTCGCTCGATATCTTGTCTGGTGACCTCGTCCTCCAAACTCTGAACCCGCGCTCTAAGAGTCTCCATCTCATCATCAACTTGTCCTCTCCCATCCTCAACACCAGGCACATCCTCCAGCTCTTTCATATCCTCATCATCATCTCCATCCTCGTTGCTCGATGAATCAGAAGAATCATCGCCGTCCTCACTACTAATAGACTCGGTGTCCCCACCAATGTCTACATCCTCATCTCCATCATCTCCCCCATCTCCTCCCTCATCTCCACCACCTCCTCCCTCATCTCCACCATCTCCTCCCTCAGCTCCACCCTCTCCTCCTCCTCCGGCTCTCTCCCCTTCGTCTATCCTCAATCGCTATCTAGGATGGCGAATCTGTTGTGTTGTAATCAGAATAGCAGGATCAGTCAAAGGCACTGGCCCGTGCCTAGCAAACCACGCATCGTACTCCACTATCATCCCAGGATCCACTCCACCTCTACCCCAACCCCAGAGTAATGGCTGCAGAGAATTGAACTCAGCAGAAGCAACATGTGGCTATATGCACACACCCCAATCAAATACCTCTCGTGATACACGAGCAAAATAGGCAATAACCACAGGTGTCACATGTACCTCACCAAACTGTTTGAGAACCTACCCTCGAAGATACATCTCAATAATCCATTGGGTCTCAAAGGTCCTCCCAATAAGATATCTCTATTGTCGGCAGAAAGACAAATGCACTACATCAGGCCAACCGGGGCAATCTAAGTAAGGTCTCCAAATAAAATGCCGCAATATGTCAAACTGATGTCTCCAGTACAAGGTGTTCCCCGAACCCCTGTGTCTGATACCTGTTGTATACCTGAAGGCCTAAGGCTCACCAGGCTGCAAGTCTACATGAATGATAGGCCTAGAAATAGAAATGTGCTCCCATGCCCATGTCTGAAGCAAAGTAACACTACAACTGATAGAACGGTATCCCAGATAGACTATACCACGCATCTGATAGTATAATATGGCTAGAAGACAAGGACCCCAGGCATATAGTCGACAATGCACAATCATATCATGGAGCACTCTGCCCCATCCAACTGGAAACCCATGACCTCTTCTGTCAGGTATCAGTAAACCACGGACAACACTGCATAATACAATAGTCAAGTCATCATAGTCTAATCGGGCCCAAGGGATGTCATAACGGCCACTGATCTGAAAATCCTAAATCTCACAATTGAAAAGTGCACATAGTCTAGCAATGCCATCATCATGGTCATATATAACTCTCTCACCATGAATGGGAATATGTAGTATATGTCATACATCCTCTAGCGTAATGGATGCCTCACCAGTCGGAAGATGAAAAGAACAGGTCTCGAAATGCCACCGCTCTATCAAAGTTGTAATCATGGCCCTGTTGGTCGTAACCTCTGGCAAATGTAAAACATGGTATAGACCAAGTTGTCGGATATGCTCAATCTCCTCATCCGGTAAGTCAGCTCGAAGATCAAGTCCACTAGGTCTGCTCTATCAGCAGTATAACACTTCAATGTTCTCTTGCAACGAGAAAATGATCCAAATATCAGATATCGAATCCCAAAAAACTTAAATATTTTCAAACGCATGACAAAAAATTACATATATAACGAATGCATGATAGTTATGACTTATGCAGTACAAATAAGACTCTTGTGTAATGATTTAAGCTAATGTGTAATGAAATGGGCGCATGTGTAATGATTAACACTTATGTGTAATGATATACATGAATGTGGCATGATAACACTAATGTGTAACACTTAGGACGCATGCGTAGCATTTAAAGCATTTGCGATACACTTAACACTAATGCGTGAAATTCGACAAGCGATTGCGTAACAGATAGCAAAAATTGATCATGGAAATTTGTTTGAAAAACAGACGTAAAACAGGCATATATCGGGAAAAATTTGGAAAAATACCATGCCGCCAGTCCCAGGAGGTCTCTGATATGAACGTACTCGACCAGATAGGTGCAATTGAGCTCTATAACCAGCCATGATGATCAAATACTTAGAAAAAAGCACACAAATTGCAGAGAAAACCAAGGAATTACTAAAGTGCAAATGAGCAAATGAAAACCTAAAAATCTCTATTTATAGCTCAAAATTAGGGTTTTCTGACACCTTGACGCCCGTGGTCCCCGCTAGCTTCAAACACCTCATAGCCTACTCAAACGATCTCGAAATCACACAAAATTTTACGCCCTTGCTCATTTGACTGATATCGAAAACATGGTCTCAATTTTGGAATTTTCTGACCACCTTCTCCAAGAGGGCATATTTACACTATACAACAATACCAAGGCATACTGGGGCAAAAATTTTCTTTTTCTTTGAAACATTGTCGTTTCAACTTTGTCTCAAAGAGGGGCAAATGTAGACACCTAAAAATGTCTCATTGATCATGTACTAATTATTCATCTAATTGATTAAATAATCTTTATTATTTAATTAATTTAATTAATCTATTTCTTCTAATTTCATATTTCCTCATCATCTTATTAATTATTCTATTTTCCTATTCTTTAATCATTTTAATCATTTTCTAATATTAATTAAATAATTATTATTTAATTAATTCTGATTAATTCCCCAATTTAAATAATCTTTATTATTTAAATAAATTGCTAATTATTTAATTTTTATCTCTGATCACCTAGTCATTCAACCCTCTTCTAAATATTAATTAAATATTTATTATTTAATTAATTGTGATTTAATCCTTTAATTTAAATAATCTTTATTATTTAATTAAATTCCATTTCTAAATAATTAAATAGTTTCTTTAAATTATTTAATTAGTTAATTAATTCTTCAATTCCAAATCCCCAAATTCTAATTTCATATTCTTCTAATTTCTTCCAAATTCAATTACATGTGCATGATTTCAAAAACCAAATTGAAAATCAAAGTCAAGTTCTAAATATATTCAAATACTAAATTGAATTAATAAATTCAATTATTTGAATAATATCTCATGCAAAGATTAAATTAATAATCTAAATCTAAATGCAAGCACATGCTAAATTAATTAATTAAATCATTTATCTCTTCAACTTCTATTTCCATCTTTCAATTAGCTTTTTCTAAATTAAGTTCTCTGTCATCCTCTTTATTTCCTCCAATCATTATTTTTCTTCCCTCAGTCAGCTTTTTCTCAATCAGTTAATTCAATTAATCCATTCAATCTATTGAGTTTCACTCCTACAATTAGCAGTTCAACTATCAATTTTCATTTGAGCTCACCTGAGTTCACACCTCTTGACCAATCTATTCCACCTTTCAATCAATCTCATCCAATTTTCTATAAATTGAGCATCCAATCTCCATTTTCAACAATCACGAACTTTGAATCTTTGTGTCACTTGCAGGTTACCAGCGCAATATCTGAGAGCCATCATACCACGAAGAGGAGAAGAGCAATGCAAGTTCTATGCAGTCACAGAATAGGGAGTTTTTATTATTTCATTTATAATTCCTATTTTGCTTGGTTGTGTTATTTCATTGTATTGTTTGTTAAATTTTGATTAGGATAGGGATTCATGATTTCTCTTGTTTCTAATTGATTACTTTGTTAATAGAAGATGAATTTTGCATCCCACATATAGTTCCACATGCTTCAACAATGATCTCCAACCACCAAGTCTTGAACATGATCATCGACAACATCCTGAAACTCCATCAAAAGCTCTTTTGGTGAAACCCTCGCCAGAACCAGAAACCAATCTTCTAAGCAAGAAAGATAGTATCCAATCTCCAGACCAAAACCAACTTATCAAATATGAGTATAAGTATCATGAACAAGCCAATTCCATCACCAGATTATACCGAAGCCTACCAGATCATGTCGGATCCAAGTTGACCAAAAACTGCTCATCCTACCGAGACTAGAAGGGTGTCGGTAAAGCATCCAAACAGCTAGTGTTGCCATCAATGACAAAACATCAATGCAACACATAATCAATTCCACAAAATGGCCAACAATCTCCCCCTTTGGCATTGATGGGAACACCAGATGTGAAAAACATCTAAGTACCAAGAAATGTCAAACAAGTCTCCCCCTGTGGAAGACAATCAACAAACTCCCACATATAGCTCTGAGTATCACTCTCCATTTCTTTCACTTCTTTTTCCTTTTTCTTTTTCACATCAGTACCACTCCCCCTTTGACATCAATGCTAGAAATCTATCAAAAATATCAAAGCAAAAAGATAAACCTCTGAATCTCAAAGCTGACTACACCCCCTGAGCAGTAGCATCCCACATCAATGTCGGAATGAATAGTATCTTTGATAGTGCATGTCAGACTGATGCCAAACTGCATCAATCAAGTCTCTACCAGAGGGGCAAAAACTCCCAATCTATCTCTCAGGTATTCAAATGATTTCTTGGACAAAGGTTTAGTGAAAATATCTGCAATCTTCTCTTTAGTGTTCACATAAACTAGTCTAACTTTATTTGCTTCCACCTTCTCCTTCAAAAATTTGTACTTGATAGATATGTGCTTTGTTTTACAATGAAATACCGGAATCTTTGATATATCAATAACAACAGAGTTATCACAGTGAATAACTACCAGTGCATCACAATCCACTTTTATATCCTTCAACATTTGTTTCATCCATAAAACTTGTGTACAGTTAGCAGCAGCAGCAACATACTCAGATTCAACAAGTAGATAGAGAAGTACATGATTGTTTCTTAATGATCCATGAAACCAACTTCTTTCCAAGAAAGAAAGCTCCACCGGAAGTACTTTTTCGATCATCAACATCTCCAACCCAATAAGCATCTGTATATGCACATAAAGTAAAGTTATCATCCTTAGGGTACCACAAGCCATATTCTGATGTACCTTGCAAATATCTAAAATCCTTTTTCACCACCATCTCATGATTTTCTCTAAGATCACTCTAAAATCTTTAAACAATACAAATAGAATTCATAATGTCAAGCCTTGTCTGAGTCAAATAAAGCAAACCTCCAATCATAGATTTGTATCTTGTAGGATTTATTGGTGCAGAAATATCTTTTCTTATCAATTTCTCACTTGTAACCATAGGAGTACTTATCGGTTTAGAATCTCCCATACCAAATTTCTTCAACAATTCCTTAGCATATTTAGTTTGACAGATAAAAATGTCTTTGTCAGTCTAAGTAATCTGCAAACCTAAGAAAAAATTCATCTTA
Source organism: Cryptomeria japonica (assembly GCF_030272615.1). NCBI lineage: Eukaryota > Viridiplantae > Streptophyta > Pinopsida > Cupressales > Cupressaceae > Cryptomeria > Cryptomeria japonica. The sequence continues at coordinate 60,879,154 of NC_081408.1, read as the reverse complement.
CCAATCATAGATATCTCAAATTCTTTCTCCATATTCTTAGAAAATTCTATGCATAAATTATCTTCATCTCCAAAGATAATGTCATCAACAAATACTTCAACAATCGGTATATCATCATCAGTGGTTTTATAATATAAATTACTATCAACACTACCCTTAGTAAAACCAAGCTTCAAAAGATATTTATCCAACCTTGCATACCAAGATCTAGGTGCTTGTTTCAATCCATATAAAGCTTTCCTTAACCTACAAACCATATCTATATCATCTGATAGTAAAAAACCATTAGGTTGCTCAATATAAACTTCCTCATCAAGATCCCCATTCAAAAATGCACATTTAATATCCATCTGATAAACCTTATAGTTTTTATAAGCAACATAGGCAAGAAATAATCTTACAGCTTCAATCCTAGCTACGGGTGCAAAAGTCTCTCCATAATCAATTCCTTCCTTCTAAGAATATCCTTTACAAACCAATCTAGCCTTATCCCTTATAACTTGACCATCTTCATTCAATTTATTTCTAAGAACCCATTTAGTTCCAATAACATTTTTATTTTTAGGCAGGGACCAAAGTCCATGTGTTATTTTTCTCAATCTGATCTAACTCTTCTTCCATAGCTTTCAACCAATGTTCATCTTTACATGTCTCAATTACTGATACCAGTTCAACTTGTGAAATTAAACATACCTCATTAGTTGTCAGTCTCCTTTTTGTCATCACTCCATTTCTCTTATCCCCAATGATTTGATCTTCAGAATGATTCAATCCCACATACCTAGGAGTCTTCTGACTTTTTGTTCCTCTTCCCTGTTCTTCAGTTACTGTAGAATTCTCTGATGTTGCCAGAGTAACTGGTTCAACTCTCTGTTCTGGTAAAGGTGCTACCGGTTCAGATATAATCATTTCCACTGTTGGTTCCTTCTCATAAACTCTGATTTGACTTTTGTTCAGCTCATCTACTTTGACATTAGAACTCTCCACAATTATCTGCAATCTCTTGTTATAACATCTATATGCTTTGCTTTCATTAGAGTAACCAATAAATATGCCTTCATCACATCTAGAATCAATTTTCCCAATAATATCATCTCTCCTGATATAAAATTTACTATCAAGAATTCGGAAATACTTAACTGTAGGTGTATTGCCAAACCATAATTCATAAGGTGTCTTACCGGTTTCTCCTTTAATATGTACTCTATTGAATGTATAAACCATCGTACTCACTGCTTCTCTCTAGTAGATATGAGGTAGATTATCTTCCATCATCATTGTTTTAGCAGCATCCAAGATAGTTATATTCTTCCTTTCCACAACTCCATTCTGCTGAGGTGTCTGGGGAGTAGAAAATTGTCTTCTTATACCATGCTTGTCACAAAAGTTATTAAACTCACTGGATGTGAATTCTCCACCATGATCTGATCTCAAATATTCAATCTTCAATCCTATCTTAGTTTCCACTTTAGCCTTAAAGATTTTAAACTTTTCAAATGCTTCAAATTTTTCTCTCAAAAAAGTAACCCACATCATTCTAGAATAATCATCAATGATTAGCATGAAATATTTATCACCATAAAAACTTTTAACTCTAGCAGGGCCACACAAATCAGTATGAATAAGATCAAGAACGTCATTTGATTTATCTTGTATACTCATAAAAAAGGTTCTGACATGTTTACCCATTTGATATTCTTTACATACTGGATTATAGGGCTTCATAATCTTAGATCCCTAATAGTCTTAGTTGAACTGATCTTCACAATGCAATCAAAATTCACATGACACAACCTTTTATGCCATAGCCAACTCTCATTAATCTGTGTAATCAAACATGTCTTCTCACTAGAATTTAAATGAAATATATTACTTTTTGTCTGTGTACCTGTTGTAATCTCCAAGCCAGATCTATTAATGATTTTGCATTTTCCATCCTTGAACTGTAATTGAAAACCCTTATCTACCAATTGTCCTAAACCTTCAACATAATAAAAATTGTCAGTATTGTTCTTACCATCCAATGATATAGTTCCTTTTCCTTTGATCAGACATGCCTTGTCATCTCCAAATCTAACTAGACCACCATCAAATTCTTGCAAAGACAAAAAATTTCCTTTATCTCCAGTTATATGATGTGAACAACCTTTGTCGATTACCCATTCATCTTTGTCTTCAATTTTAGCAAAAAGTGCCTTCTCCTCAACTACATTCTCTTCCAGTGTCGGATCATCTTCCTTGATAGCCAGGAACACCCATTCCTTCCCATTGCCAAATCCAATAGCAGAGTCTTCTGCCGGTTCATCATTTGAATCAGTGATACCTTCCTCATCCGCTATGTAGTATGATTTGTCTATGTTTTTCTTGTATTTATACTTGTTCTGATATCCAAGGTTAGGCCTAAGTGATCTTTTAACTCTTTCTTTAAATCTTGAATTCCTTTCAGGACATCTAGATGCAAAGTGACCAATCTTATTACATGCAAAACATGTAAAAGGTGTCTTTCCTTCATACTCACTTCCTACCAGTCCTTTAGGTACTCTTCTAGCAAATAGTGCTTCAAGTTGCTCAAACTCATCATCTGATCTTTTTATATCTTCTAACTCCTTTGCATATAAAGCTTTCCATTCTTGCTTACTAGTTGTAGATGTAGATGCATGAAAAGTAGGTTCAGTCTTCATAGCTCCAGAAGGTCTAAATGCATCAAGCTCAAAAGAAGATAGTTTCCCAACCAAAGTATCTCTATTGAAAGATGTGTTAGCCATTGTTCTCAACTCATTAATAGGAGCAGCCTTCATTTTATAAGCCGGTGGTAGGGCTCTCAGGACTTTAGAAACAATTTCATATTCACTCAGAGTTCCACCACAACATTGAATTCCCATAACAATCTCATTTACCCTTTCCATGAATGCAATAATCCTTTCATCTTCTTCCATCTTTAGGTTTTCATAGCTCACCTGGTAACCATCAAGTTTAGCAATCTTCACTGTAGGGTCACCTTCATTAAGAGTCTCCAACTTATCTCATATAGCTTTTCCAGATGAATTGTCAATTAATCCCATTATTTGTTGATCAGAAAGTGCACACAAAAGGGCTTCTCTTTCTCTACAATCATTCTCAAGCTCCTTGTCCAGGTTTGCCAGAGGAGGATTGCCAGATCCTGAATTATAGGGTGTGACACCATTTTGTGTGATCTCCCAAATTTCCTTGCCATCTAAATCTTCATACTGTGTAATTTGTTCCATCAAACCTCAGAATATACCTTCAAAAGATAGCTCCACAAGAAATGGATGAACTTGAATTGTTAGTTGCCATAGGATCTTCCTCGAGTAGTTAAGCTTTCTGCAGAGAGGACCAAAGCTCTAATACCAATTGTTAGACAGTTCAGATAACCAGAAGACAACTGAGAGGGGGGGTGAATCAGTTGTTTCAGATTACAGGAACCATTAGCAATTCAAACTTTAATACTGGAACCCAAAACATTAATACCAGAATAGCAGATAAACCAATTAAGCATAAACAATAATCACAGAATAAAAGTCATCCACACAACACCAAGATTTGTACGTGGAAAACCCGGTAAAGGGAAAAACCACAGCGGGAAGCCTACCCATAGTCAGATAATACTTTTGCAGTAAGTATGTGAATTACAATTGAGGGGCCTGCACTTGCAGGAAGGCCCACAACCTATAACACACTGCTCATCACAAAAAAGGAGCCTCAGTGGCTACATATAAGTCTAGACTACAATCCAAAGAAGTGTTGAACTGCAAAAGATAGCATCTCTTCTGCCTGAGTACAACTCTGGTTAAGCTCAATACCGGAGGACTAAATCCTCTTACATAAACCCAATTCGATCTCTAATGATCGATCAACTCCTCTACCTGAATGATATTACATTATTCGCACATTACATTCCTTGACCATGACCTCTTATATATAACCATGATGATATACAATGAGATCTTACATCTATATATACAAACCCTCGACTATAAACAATCAGGTCGGCCACCCGACAATAAACCAATTACATAATTACAAACCATGTTGTCCTTAGACCAAACAAGTAATATCAACACATAAGACATCCCAGAAATACATCAATAGGTCCTATCCACACGTTACATTAAAGTCGGTCCATAACCTAGATCAATCGGAACCAAGTATAGGTCCACACGATTCAACAATGATCTCCAACCTCCAAGTCTCGAACCTGATCATCAACAACATCCTGAAACTCCATCAGAAGCTACTCCAACACCACTTATGCAATTCATCAAAGATCTCCATCAAAAGCTCTGTCGGTGAAACCCTCGCCGGAACCAAAAACCAATCTTCTAACCAAGCAGGATAGTATCCAATGTCCAGACCAAAACCAACTAATCAAATATGATTATAAGTGTCATGAACAAGCCAATTTCATCACCAGATTATATCGGAGCCTACCGGATCATGTCGGATCCAAGTTGACTAGAAATTGCTCATCCTACCAGGACCAAAAGAGTGCTAGTAAAGCATCCAAATAGCTAGTGTTGGCATCAATGACAAAACATCAATGCAACACATAATCAATTCCACCAAATGGCCAACATTGACAACTGTTTTTGATAGCTATTGACATCTTTTGATTTTAATAATCATAAAATTTGGTGAAGTTGCCCAAGGCAACTAAATTTAACTCTTGAAATTTAGATAATACCAATTGTCATTTATAAGTTCCATTGAATTTCAATATCATTAATTCATAACATGCTAAATTGTTCATAACTCAACCATTCATTATTGAATGTACATTGTTCATAAGTTGTTCAAAACATAACCATTCTTATTGAAATTAATATACATTGTTCATAAATTAACAATTCTTAAAATGTTAATAAATTGTTCAAAGTATGAAGATATGCTCACAACGAACAAATTAGATCGATATCATATTTTATATATATATATACAATAAAAGTTTTACCAAATTGTGGCATATGTGCCAAATCAACAAAATATACAAAAATGGCATACGTGCCAACTCAATAAAATGTACAAAAAATGGCATATGTGCCAAATCAATACAAGTTTTACAAAACTATGACATACATGTCATCTCAAGATCGATATACAATGGCCACAACTAATAGTATAAATCCTATAGCTGTAGTGAATCATCAAAATCGAGCCTCTTTAAAGTACTGCATGACTCTATAGATGCCTGTAAAACAACAATTCAAAAAAGTTAGATTACTTATGTCAATAATAATTTATAGTTGTCAAATTAACATCAAAATAACTATAGTGTACTATTATTTCTCTGCAATTGAATTGTTGATTACCTCATGTTATGGTTTTTTTGCTAAAACTCGTTCTACAAAATGATGGTCCCCTTTGACCCCTTAGATGAACATAGTCCTACCAAATCAATGAGGTAGAGGATCCATGTTATGCTCATATCATGAAGGGGGCTACACCAGTTAAAATACAATTGATACAAATAAATATAAACTATAAATATATCTACTTCTATTTAAACGAATATTTATAATATAGAATAAATGTGTACCAGAGGCTCTGATGGTTTTCTTGTTGTCCTAGGAGGGGTCAACATTGATGAAATAGGCATCAATGTTCCCTGTATGTAAAATGATAAGATTGCAATACAATGAATGCACATGTGCATATAATCATGAAATTTAAAAACTTACATCTCTTCTTCCAATGCATCATTAGGTGCATCCATCATTGTTGTAAACGATCCTAGCCATCATTGTACATGTATAAGACAAAAGATGTTAGACTCGATCAATCTAGATGAATGTGTATAATCATAATAATTTGAAAAAAAAAAATCTAAATCATGCTACAATAACTTGTATAAACACTTAAAACAATTGTCTCTTGACTAAAGTTGTGCTCAATTGCCTTTATTCGATTAGGTGTCCTTGGAAATGACCTTTGCAAAGGAGAAATCTCAGCCACATGTGACGTACCCTAAAAGAGTAACATAATTAATATACACAAGACCATATAATGTTAGCACAAAGTTAACTAATTAAAATTTGAATGAGATGCATATTCAATCAAAACTATAAACAAGATGTGTGCAAAGGAGAATATCGTATAGCTCTTTAGGCCAAAAGAAATGACCATAGCAGTGGCATCATGAACCTGTGAAAGCTAGTCCATTGTCAACACCTATCAAACCTGACATAAAGATACATTAGAAAGTTAATATACATTATAAAACATGAATTTGAGTTCAAGGTATTATTCTATTTTGACATGAATTGTAAAGATTTTACCTCTAATGAAGATACAGATGCAAGAGTTCTGGTAGTTCAGGTGGATGACGTACCCAAAGTTGCTACATCCTAAAATGTTTAATGCTTGCATTAGTTTAATTTGAACTATAATTAAAAATCTATTTACATTTTGAAATTTAAAGTATTTAATAAACAAAACATTATAAATTCAAATCAACATACCTGCCTAACAAAGACCTACTGCATTGGGTCATATGTGAGGACCACATCATCTAATCCACCAACCTCACAACTAGCCCCTGAACATGTGCACCGATGGTAACTCGAACCATATGCACATGCAATGTCATCTACCCTGTAGCATACCTCGTAGTAGGTGATGCACTGGTGATTGTTGGGCATGCTATCAGTAGGTGGTATAGCTGCAACACCATCGCGTGCTACTACACCATCATTTGGGCCAAGATGGTGTGATAATTGTGTCCCATGTTGGATGATGGTGTCAGTCAGTGAGGCAACTGCTTAAAGAATCTTCATCTCCATAGACTCCTTCAGGGCTACATGACGATCGCGTGCACCAAGGGTTTCGAAGCATGTGGAACCCGATTTTAGGCATTTTGTACCCATCAAGCCCTTGGTCTATCTTGGGCAAAGCCTCCACCTCTACCCTTGTACTCTCTTATGTCAAAATAATTAGGGATCTGATTTAGGCTGAACTCGCATTATAATTTCCTCAAAAAATGTAAAGGCACCTCAAAGTTATTTCAAGGAGGTTGGTCAAAGACCATCCACCACTTATCCCAAAATTGTGTTTTCATGGCATTGTGATTGCACTAATGTATAGGAAATTTCTTTGAATTAAGAGGTAGGAGGACTCGGAGATCAATGAAAAGAGCACATATTTGTGATTTGCTTATTTGTTTATTTTGTACAACATCATATGAGAGACCTTGTGCATAAAAGTTTTGACATGAGTTTCTATATGCATCCCATTTGGTGACTTGTTTTGAAACTTTGTCAACTCTATCCATCATTGTTTCTAGGGCTTGGGTAGAGTCTACATGGTGTTGGTATTCTAATACTTTCAATCTAGCCACTAGGTTGAAAATGGTTACCCTATTTTGTGCTAGTCGGCCTAGTAAATCCTCTTGTGTGATTTGGGAAGGGGTTATTGGGGGATTAGAAGGATTACAGGGCATATTTTATTGACTGGGAATGTTTCCTTGAGGGGGGTTGTTTCATTGAGCATCTGATATCAAATTTACAAAATAAAATAAAATAAATCAAAAACTAAAAAACTATAGCGAAATTCAAGATAGAGAACAATAAAAATGCATAAACTATAAACTAACATCTCCGATGGCGTGGCAAAATTTTTGTCTTATGGGGCAAAAATCACAATTGTGTTCTTTGCACTATACTTGGTCGTCGTCAGTTTTTTGTGTAGGCCGCAAGTAAAGTGGACGTAATCAAGTCTTAAAAAAAATTACAATAAAAAAACGCATACATGTTTTTTATACTAAAAACACTACATGCACATTACTAATCTTATTAGTAACACCTACGTGGTATTTTTCATATTAAAAACCCATACGCATTATGACTTGAATTTTCCTAAACATAATATTTATTTTTTTTCAAATAGCCTATATGCATTACGTCCATGTTTTTAATTTTTTTATGGTCCCTGATTTTTTGTTCACCACCTTGATGCACTTACCCTCATCTCTTATTAAAGGATTATAGCTTCTAAACAATGAAGACCACCTAATGATGTGAAGAGGTAAATGAAGACCAAAACAACTTTTGTTTCAATAGACCAAATGGATGGTTGGTAACGAGGCAATTAAACAGGTTGTTATGGATTGGTAACTCAAATAGCTTGATTGTTCTACAATTGTAAAGTCAAAGACCTATTAGAAACTTTCTAGATTTTATTCGCAAGAACGAGTATCAAAAGAACAGTAAAAGGTCACAAATGCATAGAAATGAAGCTTAAATGTGTAGCATCGGAAGTCAAATGTGCGGACAGAAAGCTCAAATGAATACAGTGCAAATTCGTAGTAAGACTCAAGTTGCTAAAATCTGGATGTTTTCGTCAAAATCTAAATTTGTTTGTGATAAATATGGCAAGAAAACACATCAAACAATAGAAAACAAATGTCTAGCTGTTTTTGACTCTTTAAACTCTAAAATGGTAATATCAAAGGGGCCCAAACTATTGGATAAACCGGTTTCACATAACATAGAAAAACACTCGTAAGACAAGAACAGCCTAGTACTCAGGTAGGTTGTTATTTAACCACACCCAAGCAATGAAAATACAACCAAGAAGTGGATAGATAGAGATCTGGGCCTACAAAAGATTCCACTTCTCTCTCCTAGGGAGGCGTTCAAGCCAAAGCCCCAAGATTCCTATCTCACCAATAACTTGTGAGTATGCAAGAAAATTTCGCGGGCATTAAAAAATATTAATTTGTAATCATTTGTAGGCACATTTGTGCAAGTTGGAGTGAACATTAATCAAATTTAAAGTTTTTCTGTTGAATTTAGAAGTTGGTATGCACCATCAATGTTTGTATGATCTTGAAAGTTAATTTGGGTTTAGCAGCACAAGCTCTGCCCCTTGACCCCCCAAATGAATCACAATAGGTTATGTGCAAGAGGCACCACATTTAGAGTCTACGAGGGGCACCACTCTAGGGCTCTGCCCCCAAACCCTGTGAGGGTGCTGCTCCTCCACCTCAATGGATGCACTGCCCCATGAGCCTGTTGCTACCCTCAAACCCCTACTTTGGTTTTAAACTTTTAAAAAACAAAAAACAAAATTTGTATTGTGCCCATAATTTTTGCAGATGAAAGCTGTAAACTATTAATACACATGTAATTTATAATTATATAATACCATCTCATGAAGTGAACTTTTTTTTTTGTCTATGAATAGAGGAAAAACTAGTTCTGAAATTAATAAATTCAGCTTTACTTTTATACGTGTTAAGATTATTTTACTACTTTGTGTGTTCGTTAATGTTCAGAAATTTTGCCAAATTTGAGTTCTTGAACTGTGGGTGTTACAATTGTCACCAACCAGCCTTCATAAGGGTTGGCAATTCTACAAGTAGAAGAGATCTTTAATTTAGCACGGTACTCCAACACATAATGAGGCCAACCTAAATGAGTCATAAAATATCAGTTAAATATGTTAAAGCAGAAGGAATGTCAACAAAAAAACTGCCACTAAAATGGAAAACATTATAAAATATTTCAAAAAAGCTGGTTGATTTACGGCTAAACACAATAGGTGGTATGCTCTAATATGACAACAAGAAAAACTATATTGTTTTAGTTGAAGCTTGAGAGCTCAACGGCAATGCCCAATTTAGCAAGGCTTCATTTACAAGTTCTGGAACCTCATCATGTGGGCAATGTCCTGCCTGCAAATGTATGATTGAAGAATTGGGATATATCTCCTTGATCTTGTTGGCTTTACTTGGACCCACCCAAGGATCCAAATCTCCCCAAAGCAAAAGAAGTGGGCAAGAAAGTTTCTCAAAAATACTGTTCAGTGTAACTCTTGATGGATTAAACATAAATTGTGTCATCAACCTGCAAAACAAAGTAAAACTAAATACTGTCAGGTGGAATACTATGAAAAAAAATAAAGAGAACGATAGGATATCAAAGAAATTCAATGTTTTGTTTCATTATTTTTATCACTCAACATTCTGCATCCAATTCCAGAAATGTGGTGGTATTTTGTCTTGAGAAATAATGATTGACAAATAAAATTATTTAAAGTACTAGTGGCTGACATAAAGAAATTTAGAGAAATGGTCCATGGATTTAAGAGAGTTAATTGTCGACTAGTATCTATAATTAAAAAGAAAGCGTTGATTGGACATATCTATAATCTGAATGGCCTGCTTAAATGGAGTCCTTGTGAGCATTGGCATTGCTTGTTCAGGACTCTGTAGTATGAAAAATTTAATGATTATTTCAATTTGGAACTATGTTAATTTTAGAGATTTCGAAATAATATTTAGGAATCATACACTACACTAGTCTAAGTTGTCCCATAGATGGAACTTGTTAGGCCAATGTTGGATGATTCCTAGACAGGTTATATTTTTCAACTTCTAAAGACCCAAGTCTATTCAGATAGAATATCAGTTCTTAAGAAATGCAAAGCACAACACTTTAAGAAGGAAAATAGATAATCAAGAACTGATTTACTTCAAACTATTCTAGAATTGAATGGGGATGAAAAAGATATAATGAAACAACAAATAACAAGTTCATTTGGTTTCACATTAGATGAAACCCCATCTAGGTAAAATACAATTGGAACTTTGATATCCATTCCTATGGAGCACATTAGTCACTGACCAAACAGAGTGCAGCAATTGACAAGAAAATCCAAATCACAATATCAAAAAGAGTAGACCTAACAAAAGGAAAGATCAAAAGTGAAACTGTAACTATCAATTCTGTGTAATTGGTATGGATCTGTTAATTCTAAATATCATTTCAACAGATAAAAAGGGTGCACGAAAGGAACTCTAGTTCAAACCTGTAATAAACTTCTCCTGCATTGGGATCATCCGCAGGTCTTATAATAGATTCAACAAGATAATCATCTACATTGGTTGAATTTGGATATACCTGCAAAGTAAAAGCAATATCCTTTTAGTTTATTGCAACTGAAAGTTATCTTCATGCAATCTCTGAATCACCCCAAGAGCAAATTGATTTGGGAGAAAAGTGACAAGGAAAATGAATCAAACATAACAAAAGATACCTTCCAAAATGAAATGCTTACACTTTTCAAGATAGACATAATACGAGATGGTTGTTTTGCTTGCCAAAATGCAAAGCTAAGTACAGCACGCTGAAACAAATTTTTCAAAGGATTAATTATAATTCTTTGGATAGCTGTTTCTTCCTTATCATTCTTAGCCTGATCTTCAGGATTGCCAAACTGGCCTGCACTATTTAAAATTGCAACTGCAGAAACATATTCTGAGCAATCTGCTGCTGTTATCAATGCAGTAAATCCCCCTAGACTGCATCCAATATGTTATACAACAATTTAATATCATATGCAAAATTTCAAGGAACGAAGGGTAATGCCAAGCATATGCCAGGACTAGTTTTGTATTTTTGTAATTCCATTTGAAAAATCATAAAATATATATACTAGTCCATGAACTGACACGACCGAAGAAATAACAGTTCAGTTAAACTCAAAACTACCTTTCCTGTCTAATAAAAAAAATAGAGACGAATAATAGCAATCCAGTCAAAGATTCAAATATTCTTATCTGCAAATTAAGATATACTAGAATAGGAAACAATTCCAAAAGCATAACCACAAAGCTTTGACAAAACATCTTAAAAGTAGAAAAGAAAGAATCAAGAGCAAAGCCCATGTTTTCAATCATTCTAATACCCGTGCTTTGTCACATTAGTAAGATCACTCTTTTTCCAAGTCTTCACCGCTTTGCACCTTATATGCTATGCTCAGGTGCAAAATTGATTGCTTCAGAAAAATTCAATTAAGACTTCCAAGATGATAAAATTTTAAATAATAATATCGCAATAGCTGAAAACAATTTATAGCTCAATTGGGAATTCGAGGATATTATCCAACAACACTCCAAACATCATGTACAAATCAATTGAAAACAAAGAAACTAGACTGTTCAGACATATTGCCCCAAAAGAAAAATTGGAAAACAAATATATTAAGAAAGCTATAACCAGATCATCATGATTACTCAAGGAAGATGGCATCTGAAGACAGCATTGTTGTTTTCTAGTTTTAACTTTTCCATATATCTAGTAGAAATACACCTTGACATTACCTCATTCTATGGATGTGTTCAACTTCAAATAGTGGAGTGATGCATATTGCCAGGGATTGAGGTCTGTCTGATGAATATATTACTCTTCATAATTTTCTATAAAGGTACTAAGAGGGCAAGATGCATTCATATTTATAAACCATAAAGAACTTGTCTTCCAGATATTTGGAAAACAAAACATTGGTATACAGAGTTATACAGAAGTTCTCATTATGCCATGATAATTTTTATAAATATAGCAGGAAGAGGATGCTTACATGACACACAAGACTTTTGGCAGGTTTTGGAAGGGACACAAAAGCCAGAAAGAATGTTAACAGTTTCTTCCAGCAACTATCTTCATCCTTAATGGATACCTACTAACTTAGCAGTATCTTCACCTCCAGTGAAACCAATGTCAAACTACCTACTGCCTATAAAAAGATATCTTCTGTCAACAAAGAAATGACCTTGATTCTTTTAGTGACCTTCATTTGCATGAATATAATAAACAGGTCAGTACTTGAGCAGTTTTCTTCTAATTTTGTGAAACCAAATTTGGAAGACACAAATGAAACAAGACCAATGACTGAAAACATCTCTAAGAAGGCTGCTAAGAATCCGAACTAATTCAGATCTACATAGTGTTGGAGTTGAGAAAATACAACACCACAGGAGCCCAAATGATCTCTGCAAGCTGAAAAACCTATTACAAGGAGAAGCAAGGAAGCAAATCACAAAAGAAAGAAATACACAGAAAATATGCTCAAAAAGAGAGAGCTCAATATTCACAAAATGTAATGTAATAATCCTCCTTCTTGTTACAAAGAAACGAAAGAACTTAACCTTTAATAGGTCAAGAAACCCTAAAAGGGAAAACCTAGGTTTGCACATAATAATTAATAAAAGAATTAATTATTATGCACATAAAGTTAGCTTAAATG